>NC_069503.1:1155928475-1155943475 GCF_027579735.1 Bombina bombina | reverse complement strand
ACAGACACACTCTCCCTCACCCACACACACACACAGAGACAGACACACTCTCCCTCACCCACACACACACACAGAGACAGACACACTCTCCCTCACCCACACACACACAGACACACTCTCCTTCACCCACACACACACAGACACACTCTCCTTCACCCACACACACACAGAGAGACAGACACACTCTCCCTCACCCACACACACACACACACACACACAGAGACAGACACACTCTCCCTCACACAGAGACAGACACACTCTCCCTCACCCACACACACACACACACACAGAGACAGACACACTCTCCCTCACACACACACACAGAGACAGACACACTGTCCCTCACCCACACACACACAGAGACAGACACACTCTCCCTCACCCACACACACACTCCACACTGCTGTCTGCTGTCAGAGTGCTGCACACAACATGTCTGTAAAACTCAGTGATAGGTTTATGTTTTTACAGCCACAAGAAATATATGCAAGGGTTAAACTGCACAGAGAAAAGCAACGTGTCACAAAAAACGGTCTTAGCTTTTCTGTTGAATCTTTACTAAGTTTAATGGCTGCTGCTGAGACAAAGCGTTGCTGACAGCACTAGAAGCACACACACAACAGCACAGTATACATAAAGATATGTAGAAGGTGTGCAGGTAATGAGTGTATATGGCCATAAAATGTATGAGACACAAGTGCAGTTTAACCCTTGCATATCTTTTTTTTGTGGCTGTAAAAACATGACCCTAACACTAACACAGTTTTACAAGCACATCTTTTATTAAGCAGTCAACAAAATTGCTGCAGTTCATGAAAACAAGATTGCATACTAATAAACAGACACTTATATTGTTTGCCTTATTTTTCAGAAATTGTGGATTTTGCACATACATTTTTTTAGTCTCCCAGCGTGCGGCGTAGAAGTCAGTCAGACTCAGCAATGCATATACTCGCCCAGTGCCCCCTCTGCTTTATTTAGTGGAGCGCAGCCATTACGTTGGTGTCTGTAAGTTACAGAGTTAACAAGGTGTTGAAACGTATATGTCTTGGGCTGCAGTCTCATTTTATTATTAAACTAATAATAAAATGAGGCTGCAGCCCAAGACAAATACGTTTCAGCACCTTGTTAACTCAGTCTGTTACACTCGCTTGCTGGTCCGGTGTACTGCTAGCCCATGGTCCGGTGTACTGCTAGCCCACAGCAGGGCAAAAAGTAGAGGAAAATATAAATTGTGCAGATTCAGTACTGTAATTGCATTACAGACAGTACTGAATCTGATTACTTATCAGCGGACTCAATATTTTTTATAAGTTCTCTATTCGCCAGAGCAGAACTTATAAAATATTAAGCCCGCTGATAAGTAATCAGATTCAGTAATATCTGTAATGCAATACTGTGCCAGGCAGACCCCAAACATGCCCCAAACTTACAATTTGGATGTTCCAGTTTCACCTCAGTTTCCACAGCAGACTCCACGTGACATGAGTGGATCCAGGCTAAACAACATCAATGGCGCTTGGGAATAATTAAGAAGTGCGCGGCCACACACATTAGAGGGAACATTGGGCCAGACTCCACTCGCTTGCTACTCAATTTCACTTGAGCGCGCTCAGTGCTGCATCCTGACCTGGCCCGGCCCGGCCCCAACCCCAATCAACGAGACTTTTAGACAGTCTAAAATCTTATTATTTTTTTGCTATTAAAAAATAAAAAGTCATATTCAGTTCCCTAATCCACCTCATACACTTAATCATTAAGACAATTAATTATAAAGCTTACTTGATAAACTAGTAGTTTGCCCTCTGCATACGCTATCACCTCATTACTTGTATGACACAGATATCATTGTAGACTGTATTTGCCTGTTAACAGCCAGCAAAAAAAAAGTGCTCCATCTGCTGGCCGCCCATAAAAAAAACACTAGTCGCACACTAAATATTGTGCGATTAAGAGAGGTATAGGCTCAGTTATGGGCTGCGCTGTAGTCACATAGGAAAATTATGCAAATTTATATGGCAGGCTATACTGCTCTACCGCACGTGCGGTAGAGAAGTGAAATAGAGGTATATAAAAGAGGTTGGTTTTTTTTAATAAAAATTGACAACTTGACAGTTTAGACTAGAAAATTTTTGGCTGAATAAATATAATATTTCCAATAGGAGAAATTATATTTATTCATCCAAAAAAATATTTTCTTTCTTTTTTTCCCTTTTTCTTTTGGGTGTTCACGTGCGGGAGTGCTCAAATGGAGGAGCCTCCACTGGTATGTAGTAGCCTAATACAGCATATATATATACACATACACACAAACACACACATACTGTATGTAGTAGCCTAATACAGCATATATATATACACATACACACAAACACACACATACTGTATGTAGTAGCCTAATACAGCACATATATATACACATACACACAAACACACACATACTGTATGTAGTAGCCTAATACAGCATATATATATATATATATACACACAAACACACACATACTGTATGTAGTAGCCTAATACAGCACATATATATACACATACACACAAACACACACATACTGTATGTAGTAGCCTAATACAGCACATATATATATACACATACACACAAACACACACATACTGTATGTAGTAGCCTAATACAGCACATATATATACACATACACACAAACACACACATACTGTATGTAGTAGCCTAATACAGCATATATATATACACATACACACAAACACACACATACTGTATGTAGTAGCCTAATACAGCATATATATATATACACATACACACAAACACACACATACTGTATGTAGTAGCCTAATACAGCATATATATATACACATACACACAAACACACACATACTGTATGTAGTAGCCTAATACAGCATATATATATACACATACACACAAACACACACATACTGTATGTAGTAGCCTAATACAGCATATATATATACACATACACACAAACACACACATACTGTATGTAGTAGCCTAATACAGCACATATATATACACATACACACAAACACACACATACTGTATGTAGTAGCCTAATACAGCATATATATATACACATACACACAAACACACACATACTGTATGTAGTAGCCTAATACAGCATATATATATATACACATACACACAAACACACACATACTGTATGTAGTAGCCTAATACAGCATATATATATACACATACACACAAACACACACATACTGTATGTAGTAGCCTAATACAGCATATATATATACACATACACACAAACACACACATACTGTATGTAGTAGCCTAATACAGCATATATATATACACATACACACAAACACACACATACTGTATGTAGTAGCCTAATACAGCACATATATATACACATACACACAAACACACACATACTGTATGTAGTAGCCTAATACAGCATATATATATACACATACACACAAACACACACATACTGTATGTAGTAGCCTAATACAGCACATATATATATACACATACACACAAACACACACATACTGTATGTAGTAGCCTAATACAGCATATATATATACACATACACACAAACACACACATACTGTATGTAGTAGCCTAATACAGCATATATATATATATATATATATATATATACACACAAACACACACATACTGTATGTAGTAGCCTAATACAGCACATATATATACACATACACACAAACACACACATACTGTATGTAGTAGCCTAATACAGCACATATATATATACACATACACACAAACACACACATACTGTATGTAGTAGCCTAATACAGCATATATATATACACATACACACAAACACACACATACTGTATGTAGTAGCCTAATACAGCATATATATATATATATATATACACACAAACACACACATACTGTATGTAGTAGCCTAATACAGCATATATATATACACATACACACAAACACACACATACTGTATGTAGTAGCCTAATACAGCACATATATATATATACACATACACACCAGTGACGTGCGGTGAGTTCCGAGGCTGGTGAGGCTATTAATAATGTTGCTTCATTCTCTTGTTATCCTTTGTTGAAGGACATGCAGCAATGCACAACTGGATGCTAAATGAACATATTAAATGAGCCATATGCTCAACCACCAATTACCAGCTGCTCCGAGTAGTGCATTGCTGCTCCTTAGCCTCAGTGGCGACTCTAGGAAAAATATATAGGGGGGGCACAAGATACCACAGTAAAAACTGGGGGGGGCACTAATAATTGTCACCATTAAATCATACCACTGTAAAAAAAACTAAATAAATAAGATTCCAAAATACCAGAGTAATGCAGTATACAAGTCTCCTGTATACTAGAGAACAGCAGGCAGGAAGGCACTTCAGCACAGGGACTAGGGAGGAGAGTAATGCAGAATATTCCAATACAGCGTGGCTAGTAAGCTACATTGCACTATTCAAATTCTCCAGCCTTCATGGTGCACTTAGGGTTGCCAGCTGTTCACCCCAAAAATACTGGACAATTTGGCAAATGGCAGGTGGGGTGACACAACACTTCCCCGCCCCCGCAATAGCCTCGACTTTGGTCCAACCATGTGTATTATACACAACTGAGCAGTAATTTTACCCCATAGCAGCTAGTTACACATCAGTCATTTTTAATCTTCAGCTGCTGTACCACATATAAACAGTAGTGATCTGCATCAAGACATAGGAGGCATTTTACATTTAAACAAAACCCATGGACTTTAAGAAACTGGACATTTAAGTGCCCAGTATTTATGTAAAGATTTTAATAGACAGCCTGCTAAATTACTGGACTGTCAGTTGGAATACTTGATGCCTGGCAACCCTAGTTGGTAATGCAAAAATTGAATAAGTAATAACCAGCCAATCTCACTGTTAGAAACAAGCCATGCAACCAGTTTAATATATAAACCAATAATAGTATAAGGAGAGACTGACCCATATGCCAAGGAATTGATTACTAATAAGTTTAATAATATAAGAAAATATCTCCTCAGTTATAGATGGGTTTACATATAGAATAACAAAATATTACCAGAAAATAACACAGAAAACAATGCTATAATCTAAGGCTGCACCCCATTCAAATAGGGTTAATGGGATACTTGATGCAAACATGACATTGTACATTATTTACTGACCTTAAATAACTATGTATTTAACCCCTGCATAGGAGTTATACACATAGGTAAATTCCCACTCTGGATCCACATCATTGCAGGACATGAATGGTCAGGAGTCAGGGGCCACCAATCACAGTCTGATGCTAAGGAGCTGCTGGAGCTGCAGTGTTTTAGCTGTTGAGTGGGGCTTTGTCTATGTATTTAACACCTTTACAACGGTTAAACATATAGTTATCTAGGGTCAGTAATGCAAAAGTGTCATTCTGTAAACAAATTAGGGCATGTCACTTTTAGAATGTCCCATAATCCTATAGAGTATAAAGTGAGATTTAAAGTAAAGTACAGCAAAAATAATAGTAATATATAATATAAATGCAGAGAATAATATCACAAATATAAATGTGTACAGAGAAAATAAAATAAATAATTTATACAGAGAAAAATATAAATGAAGAGAAAAATATAATATAAATGTATGTAGAGAAAAAAAATACATTTATATAGATAATAATATAATATAAATGTAAATAGGGAATACTATAATATAAATTCACAGAATAATAAACTATAAAGGTAAGCAGATAATAATATAATGTAAAGAGAAGTTGCAAAGCATGTCAGTACAAGAGTTGCCAGTCTTATTACTATAAGGTTAAATAGCCTGCACTCTTGCCACCAGGGCTGTTTCTAGAAAATATGGCTCCCAGGGCGAGATTGCAAAATTTGCCCCCCACTCCTAAAATGTTATCTCCCTCCCGACCTTCCATGTTTCACTGGAATTTACTTTTAATTTTCAACTCTTCCAAAATGTACCTTAGTTTTTAAATAGAAACTTCAGTTTCCAAAAGAACATAAAGAACAAGACTAAAGAAAAAAAATATATAAAATATTTTAAAATTAATCATTAAAGGGTATAGTGGCAGTTATAGTTGCCTAATGGCCGTATGTTGTGCTTCAAATAACAATGAAACATAACTTATTCACAAGCTTGTTTGTCTCAATGCTAAAATAAAATAAAGAAAACCACAGACGTTTTCTTAAACCACAATATATAATTTGTTTAAGCTATCATTAGTGTGCTGATTAAACCTATCAGCTTCGGCTTGTGCTATATTTTAATCCAGTTACAGTAGAGAACAACCAGAGGACTGCAAAGGATTGCTATACATTCCACTGTAGCCCTCTGTTCTGTGAAAGGTGTTAAAGGGACAGGAAACTCAAAAATTTTCATTTATGATTCGGATAGAACATACAATTTTAAACAACTTTCAAATGTACTTTTATTATCAAATGTGCTTCATTCTGTTGTTATCCTTTTCTGAAGAAATAGCATTGCACTACTGACAGCTATCTGAACACATCTTGTTAGCCAATCACAAGAGACAAATGTGTGCAGGCACCAATCAGCAGCTAGCTCCCACTAGTGTAGGATATGTGTGTATTCTTTTTCAATAAGGGATACCAAGAAAACAAAGCACATTTGAAAATAGTGAATTTAAAATGGTCTTAAAATGACATGCTCTATCTGTATCATGCAGGGCCACTAAATGTTTAAATATATATATGTGTGTGTGTGTGTGTCTGTCATATGAAAGTGGTTAAAATGGGCACTCAATGTTTTATTTTATTTTATATATATATACACTGTATAAACATATACTCACATATATACATATACAAAGGTCTACAAAGTTTTGCCAGACATAGTGATGTAGTGCTGTGAACAGGGATATTAATCCATGGCATGAGGGGTCAAGCAGCAATAAATTAGCAGGATTAGGTTAGAATTTAAGAAACTGATGTTTGCATTTTTAAAAGCACATTTATATGCTGTCGTTGCTTTTCTTGCATGTGTACCTAATACGTTTTCTGCACAAAAGAAAGTTTAATGTAACTGGTACTATAATGAACAAAACCAAATATTTATTTGTGATGCTGATAACATTTTAAATTAGTAAATAAATGTTGATATGTTAAAGTGTGATAGGTATAGCAATATATGTAGTGTTTTGTGGCTGTAACAAAAACAAAAAAGGTTAGAGTAATCTGAGCAGTTTCTTACAGGGCAACTGATTAACAGCCAGTCCCTGCCTTTGACAGAGCATAATGTAATAATAAAAATAACTACAAATCTCTATAGAACACGCAACTGAGACACTATTTTTCTAATAACTTATTTTAGAAGGGAGCGCAATGCAAATTAATTTATGTAATCTGATAGCAGCACTTTTTTCTGTTACTTCTGTAGAAAGGGAAAATAAAAATAAGTGAATAGAGAAAGTAGTGAAAACATCACTCAGATCTGAAGCAGTAGCAGGGTGACTGCACTGACACTACCTGCCGTTATCCATGCAAGGGGGAGGGACACTAACCCAGCAGCTGAAAACAAGGCTGTTATCCCTCCGTGTTGAAAGCCAAACCCCTGCACTAAAATCCTGTGGTCATGTTCTGGCATGGGAGTCAAATTACTAACGCTACTCACAGGACCTTCCTTGAGACACTGCATACAGGAGTAGCCACTAATCCCCACACAATCACATTAAAATACCTGCTGCTGCTGCTTTGCTAGAATAGGAACTTGAAAGAATCCCTGTCTCCAGTCCTGAAGTAGACTCATGTCTTTCAAAGTTTCAATCTTGCCGCGCTAGCTCTAAACTCCGCCCCTCCCAATTCTATGTCATTAAAACAACACATCTGGCTGCTAACTAAGGGGAGTTTGTATAAACACACACAGTTAAGAGCCAGTCACCGTCAGTCAGTGGTACCATCCAGTGATCCAGCAATTGTGTTATGTGTGTAAGCATAGTAAATTGAGCTGGTGTACACTGCACAGCTCAGTTTACGAAGTGGATAAACATACTGTCTATTTTAAAAATAAATGTATGCGGAGGTATTGAAGAACCAAGCAGAGCAGAGGCAATGCGGTACTATGGGCTAACTTACAGGGACAGCGGGAGAGACAATAAAATTCAGGACTTGCATGAAAAGCTCTGATGTCGCTGTGGATCCCTAGAATGCACTCAATATAAAGCTCCTCTTTGTTGCCTTTATAAAGCAGCAGCCAGCCCTTCCATGTGCTTCTCCTAAATGCCTTGCGGTGCATTCTCTGCCCCAGCCAGCTCTAACTAATTTACCTCAGGGACTAGTTCGCCCCTGCTCTCCCGCTCATGCTTCCCTTCAATTACCTACATCATGGAGGAGGGACTTAAGTTGCGCCCGGTTTCACTTTGTAAATTCGGCACCCTTGCGGCAACCTAATCTGTTTAATTCAGTGGGGGGGCACACAGGGGGGCAAAGATTTTTCTAAGGGGGGCACTTGCCCCCCCTAGCCCCCCTGTAGCGACGCCTATGCTTAGCCTACCTTGGTATGCTTTTCAAAGGATACTAAAAGAAAAAAGCAAATTGGATAACATAATTAAAATGTAAAAGTCTTTAATATTGTATGTTCTATCTGAAACATAAAAGAAAAATGTTGTGTAGAAAATGAACATTAATATATTCTTCAATAAAAAGCCTAAACACTTTCCATGCTTGTTGTTTTTGTGAAAAGAGTGTTATAATGACTCTTATGACAGTAGTTAGCCTTGTGATTTATGTCTGTGTGCTTTGATGGGTATTTATGCTAACGTGTGAAATCTGTATTTAAGATACATAAAGAGAACTGACATGCATTTTCAGACAACTATAACTTTCTGTGATTAAAAGCCTGCAAAGTTTAATCAACAGCTCTTGGAGTATCAGCAACAGAGCAGCCTATATCAGATTTCAGTTTTTACTTTGTAACCCATAGACTGCCAGTCCAGTAATTCCTAGAAGACATTGAAAGCTTCAGTTACAGTAGCAGTCACTATCTGCCAGTGCCTTGTCCCTGATGTGCTATAGATTGTTGACATAATGTTCAGCCCCTTACTACTAAAAAAATAGAATTCTAATCAGTGAGCTGAATTTAATATGGGGTGGTGCAATGTTCCAGAAACCCTTAAAAAAAAAAAACACTTTTTGTTGAAAGGCAGCAGTCACAGTGACATTTCAGTTTTGCTTAGAACTAGCACAGCATTAGCAATGTGTTTCATTCAAAGGAAGACTAGTTTATGGATGGAATCTACTACTTGAAAATGTATATTCATTTCATAAGGTAGACTAGTGTTTGGATGGAATCTACTACTTGATAAGTTGATATTAATTTCATAAGGTCAGTCACTGACCTTATGAAATTAATATAAATTTATCAAGTAGTAGATTCCATCCAAACACTAGTCTACCATTGAATGAAACACATTGCTAATGCTGTGCTAGTTCTAAGCAAAACTGAAGTGTCACTGTGACTGCTGCCTTTCTACAAAAAGTTTTTTTTTTTTTTTTTTTTTAAGGGTTTCTGGAACATTGCAGTTACATTCTTTGCTGTAGACATTGATGTCTAATATTCACATAATCTTACATATAATAATACCATGAAAACCCAAAGCAAAAATGTATAGAAATGGGAAACAACTGAAATGGTGTCAATTGCTTAAGCTTAGTTGCAGTTTGTAAGTACGCTTGTACTTACTGTAACTAAGGCAAGCTGGTTAGCTGCAAATTACAGTTGTCTGGTCTTTACTTTATACAATTTTAAATCCATATATTGAGGTATTGTGACACATGATGGTATGCCAAGCTTTGCTATTGAGCTTTGATTAGTGACACCTCACGTAAACATGCACCACACCAATAGGAGTCAGCGGTCAAATCATAAATGATACCCCAGCCCCACTGCAATAAAATGATGCCCCCAGCACCCCTGCAATAAAATGATGCTCCCAGCAATAAAATGATGCTCCCAGCACCCCTGCAATAAAATGATGCTCCCAGCAATAAAATGATGCCCCCAGCACCCCTGCAATAAAATTATGCTCCCAGCCCCCTCTGTAATAAATTATCCCCCATCAATAAATGATTCCCCCAGCACCCCTGCAATAAAATTATGCTCCCAGCCCCTCTCTGTCATAAATGATGCCCCCAGCATTAAAATTATTCTCCCAGCCCCCCTCTTTAATAAATGATGCCCCCAACAATAAATTATTCCCCCAGCCCTCCTGCAATACAATTATGCCCCCAGCACTGCTGCAATAAAATAATGCTCCCACCCCATTTCTGTAATAAATTATGCCCCCAGAAAGAAATTCCCCCAGCACCCCTGCAATAAAATGATGCCCTGAGCCCCCTGCAATAAATGATGCCACCAGCCCCACTGCAATAAATGATGCCCATTGCCCACAGCAATAAAATGAAGCCCCCAGGCCAGCCTCCTGCAATAAAATGATGTCCCCAGCCCCCTCCCACAATAAAATGATGTCCCCCAGCAATAAAATGGTGCCCTAAGCCCCCTGCAATAAAGTGATGCCACCAGCACCCCTGCAAAAAAAAAATGCACCAGCAATAAAATGCGCCCCCCCTCGCGACCCCCCCCCCCGCGATCCCCCCCCCCCCGCGCCCCCCCCCCCCGCGACCCCCCCCCCCTCGCGGCCCCCCCCGCGACCCCCCCTCTCTAAAAAAAACCCAGCAGTTATCTGCACAAGCAATTATTTACATGACACGCAGTAATTATAAGGGAATAGGGAGGTCTATAAAAAGAGAACTTGTTCTTTGGGTTCTGCAATGCAATCTGCACCATACGAAACCAAACAAGCCTTGTTCTGTTTCGTATGGTGCAGATTGCAGAACCCAAAGAACAAGTTGTTTACAAGGTCCTTACCTACCAAGAAGATCAGCTCAGCTCAGCTGCTGACTCATGACACGGACACAACACCATCACACCCGTCCAGGTTGTCAGTCTCACTCAGACTAGACTATGCGCCCAGCCCCATTGCGCCGCTGCCTCTCTCTCTAGTCTCTAGTAGTGACTAGTCTGGTCTCTTCCCGCCCGATTTTCAGAGTGACTTTGATGACGTCACTCACAAGGGCTCAGCGCTGATTGGCTGGGCAATTGGCTGGGGCTCCCGAGGCGCGCCTCTTGGGAGCAATATGGGCCGCAAACTGAGAGACTTAACCACTGGGTGGCAGTCTCTGCGGGTCCCATATAAAAAAATATCCTCAGACATCCATATTGCGCAAAGGGAGGGCAGCTGAACGGCTCAGCGTCTCTCCTTCCTTGCGCAATATGGATGAGTAGGTAATTTAAAAAAAAAAATACTTTTGCACTTTGAATTTGAGTGCATTAGTGCAGCCATGTTGGCAAACTTTGAAGTGGTGGGGGGTTGGGGGGGTAGGGTAAAACAAAAAATTAAAAAATATAAATGAAAAAATAAATAAAAAATATATATTTTTTTTTTACAAATTATTACAAAAAAGTGTAATTACACTCACAGGACAGGTGAGGCGCTGCCTCACCTGCCTCCTATGACTGCACGTCACTGATACACACAAACACACACATACTGTATGTAGTAGCCTAATACAGCACATATATATACACATACACACAAACACACACATACTGTATGTAGTAGCCTAATACAGCATATATATATATATATATACACATACACACAAACACACACATACTGTATGTAGTAGCCTAATACAGCACATATATATACACATACACACAAACACACACATACAGTATGTAGTAGCCTAATACAGCACATATATATATATATATATATATATATATACACACAAACACACACATACTGTATGTAGTAGCCTAATACAGCATATATATATATATACACATACACACAAACACACACATACTGTATGTAGTAGCCTAATACAGCACATATATATATATACACATACACACAAACACACACATACTGTATGTAGTAGCCTAATACAGCATATATATATACACATACACACAAACACACACATACTGTATGTAGTAGCCTAATACAGCACATATATATATACACATACACACAAACACACACATACTGTATGTAGTAGCCTAATACAGCATATATATATACACATACACACAAACACACACATACTGTATGTAGTAGCCTAATACAGCATATATATATATATATATACACACAAACACACACATACTGTATGTAGTAGCCTAATACAGCACATATATATACACATACACACAAACACACACATACTGTATGTAGTAGCCTAATACAGCACATATATATATACACATACACACAAACACACACATACTGTATGTAGTAGCCTAATACAGCATATATATATACACATACACACAAACACACACATACTGTATGTAGTAGCCTAATACAGCATATATATATATATATATATACACACAAACACACACATACTGTATGTAGTAGCCTAATACAGCATATATATATACACATACACACAAACACACACATACTGTATGTAGTAGCCTAATACAGCACATATATATATATACACATACACACCAGTGACGTGCGGTGAGTTCCGAGGCTGGTGAGGCTATTAATAATGTTGCTTCATTCTCTTGTTATCCTTTGTTGAAGGACATGCAGCAATGCACAACTGGATGCTAAATGAACATATTAAATGAGCCATATGCTCAACCACCAATTACCAGCTGCTCCGAGTAGTGCATTGCTGCTCCTTAGCCTACCTTGGTATGCTTTTCAAAGGATACTAAAAGAAAAAAGCAAATTGGATAACATAATTAAAATGTAAAAGTCTTTAATATTGTATGTTCTATCTGAAACATAAAAGAAAAATGTTGTGTAGAAAATGAACATTAATATATTCTTCAATAAAAAGCCTAAACACTTTCCATGCTTGTTGTTTTTGTGAAAAGAGTGTTATAATGACTCTTATGACAGTAGTTAGCCTTGTGATTTATGTCTGTGTGCTTTGATGGGTATTTATGCTAACGTGTGAAATCTGTATTTAAGATACATAAAGAGAACTGACATGCATTTTCAGACAACTATAACTTTCTGTGATTAAAAGCCTGCAAAGTTTAATCAACAGCTCTTGGAGTATCAGCAACAGAGCAGCCTATATCAGATTTCAGTTTTTACTTTGTAACCCATAGACTGCCAGTCCAGTAATTCCTAGAAGACATTGAAAGCTTCAGTTACAGTAGCAGTCACTATCTGCCAGTGCCTTGTCCCTGATGTGCTATAGATTGTTGACATAATGTTCAGCCCCTTACTACTAAAAAAATAGAATTCTAATCAGTGAGCTGAATTTAATATGGGGTGGTGCAATGTTCCAGAAACCCTTAAAAAAAAAAAACACTTTTTGTTGAAAGGCAGCAGTCACAGTGACATTTCAGTTTTGCTTAGAACTAGCACAGCATTAGCAATGTGTTTCATTCAAAGGAAGACTAGTTTATGGATGGAATCTACTACTTGAAAATGTATATTCATTTCATAAGGTAGACTAGTGTTTGGATGGAATCTACTACTTGATAAGTTGATATTAATTTCATAAGGTCAGTCACTGACCTTATGAAATTAATATAAATTTATCAAGTAGTAGATTCCATCCAAACACTAGTCTACCATTGAATGAAACACATTGCTAATGCTGTGCTAGTTCTAAGCAAAACTGAAGTGTCACTGTGACTGCTGCCTTTCTACAAAAAGTTTTTTTTTTTTTTTTTTTAAGGGTTTCTGGAACATTGCAGTTACATTCTTTGCTGTAGACATTGATGTCTAATATTCACATAATCTTACATATAATAATACCATGAAAACCCAAAGCAAAAATGTATAGAAATGGGAAACAACTGAAATGGTGTCAATTGCTTAAGCTTAGTTGCAGTTTGTAAGTACGCTTGTACTTACTGTAACTAAGGCAAGCTGGTTAGCTGCAAATTACAGTTGTCTGGTCTTTACTTTATACAATTTTAAATCCATATATTGAGGTATTGTGACACATGATGGTATGCCAAGCTTTGCTATTGAGCTTTGATTAGTGACACCTCACGTAAACATGCACCACACCAATAGGAGTCAGCGGTCAAATCATAAATGATACCCCAGCCCCACTGCAATAAAATGATGCCCCCAGCACCCCTGCAATAAAATGATGCTCCCAGCAATAAAATGATGCTCCCAGCACCCCTGCAATAAAATGATGCTCCCAGCAATAAAATGATGCCCCCAGCACCCCTGCAATAAAATTATGCTCCCAGCCCCCTCTGTAATAAATTATCCCCCATCAATAAATGATTCCCCCAGCACCCCTGCAATAAAATTATGCTCCCAGCCCCTCTCTGTCATAAATGATGCCCCCAGCATTAAAATTATTCTCCCAGCCCCCCTCTTTAATAAATGATGCCCCCAACAATAAATTATTCCCCCAGCCCTCCTGCAATACAATTATGCCCCCAGCACTGCTGCAATAAAATAATGCTCCCACCCCATTTCTGTAATAAATTATGCCCCCAGAAATAAATTCCCCCAGCACCCCTGCAATAAAATGATGCCCTGAGCCCCCTGCAATAAATGATGCCACCAGCCCCACTGCAATAAATGATGCCCATTGCCCACAGCAATAAAATGAAGCCCCCAGGCCAGCCTCCTGCAATAAAATGATGTCCCCAGCCCCCTCCCACAATAAAATGATGTCCCCCAGCAATAAAATGGTGCCCTAAGCCCCCTGCAATAAAGTGATGCCACCAGCACCCCTGCAAAAAAAAAATGCACCAGCAATAAAATGCGCCCCCCCCTCGCGACCCCCCCCCCCCCGCGACCCCCCCCCCCTCGCGCCCCCCCCCCCGCGACCCCCCCCCCCTCGCGGCCCCCCCGCGACCCCCCCTCTCTAAAAAAAACCCAGCAGTTATCTGCACAAGCAATTATTTACATGACACGCAGTAATTATAAGGGAATAGGGAGGTCTATAAAAAGAGAACTTGTTCTTTGGGTTCTGCAATGCAA
>NC_069503.1:1155915975-1155918475 GCF_027579735.1 Bombina bombina | reverse complement strand
CATACTGTATGTAGTAGCCTAATACAGCACATATATATATACACATACACACAAACACACACATACTGTATGTAGTAGCCTAATACAGCACATATATATATACACATACACACAAACACACACATACTGTATGTAGTAGCCTAATACAGCACATATATATATATACACATACACACACATACTGTATGTAGTAGCCTAATACAGCACATATATATACACATATACACAAACACACACATACTGTATGTAGTAGCCTAATACAGCACATATATATATACACATACACACAAACACACACATACTGTATGTAGTAGCCTAATACAGCATATATATATACACATACACACAAACACACACATACTGTATGTAGTAGCCTAATACAGCACATATATATATATATACATATACACAAACACACACATACTGTATGTAGTAGCCTAATACAGCACACATATATATACACATACACACAAACACACACATACTGTATGTAGTAGCCTAATACAGCACATATATATATACACATACACACAAACACACACATACTGTATGTAGTAGCCTAATACAGCACACATATATATACACATACACACAAACACACACATACTGTATGTAGTAGCCTAATACAGCACATATATATATACACATACACACAAACACACACATACTGTATGTAGTAGCCTAATACAGCACATATATATACACATACACACAAACACACACATACTGTATGTAGTAGCCTAATACAGCATATATATATACACATATACACAAACACACACATACTGTATGTAGTAGCCTAATACAGCATATATATATATACACATACACACAAACACACACATACTGTATGTAGTAGCCTAATACAGCACATATATATATACACATACACACAAACACACACATACTGTATGTAGTAGCCTAATACAGCACATATATATATATACACATACACACACATACTGTATGTAGTAGCCTAATACAGCACATATATATACACATATACACAAACACACACATACTGTATGTAGTAGCCTAATACAGCACATATATATATACACATACAAACAAACACACACATACTGTATGTAGTAGCCTAATACAGCATATATATATACACATACACACAAACACACACATACTGTATGTAGTAGCCTAATACAGCACATATATATATACATATACACAAACACACACATACTGTATGTAGTAGCCTAATACAGCACACATATATATACACATACACACAAACACACACATACTGTATGTAGTAGCCTAATACAGCACATATATATATACACATACACACAAACACACACATACTGTATGTAGTAGCCTAATACAGCATATATATATATACACATAGACACAAACACACACATACTGTATGTAGTAGCCTAATACAGCACATATATATATACACATACACACAAACACACACATACTGTATGTAGTAGCCTAATACAGCACATATATATATACACATACACACAAACACACACATACTGTATGCAGTAGCCTAATACAGCATATATATATATACACATACACACAAACACACACATACTGTATGTAGTAGCCTAATACAGCATATATATATATACACATACACACAAACACACACATACTGTATGTAGTAGCCTAATACAGCATATATATATACACATACACACAAACACACACATACTGTATGTAGTAGCCTAATACAGCACATATATATATACACATACACACAAACACACACATACTGTATGCAGTAGCCTAATACAGCATATATATATATATACACATACACACAAACACACACATACTGTATGTAGTAGCCTAATACAGCATATATATATATATATATACACATACACACAAACACACACATACTGTATGTATTGTGCTGTTATGCCATGCCTCCTACAAACTACCCCTGCACTGGGAGTAAAAAACAAGCAAAGTTTAAAAAATCTGTCACACTGTTGTCAGTCTGCCGTGGCACACCTGAGGATCTCTCACGGCACACCTGAGGATCTCTCACGGCACACCTGAGGATCTCTCACGGCACACCTGCGGATCTCTCACGGCACACCTGCGGATCTCTCACGGCACACCTGAGGATCTCTCACGGCACACCTGAGGATCTCTCACGGCACACCTGAGGATCTCTCACGGCACACCTGCGGATCTCTCACGGCACACCTGAGGATCTCTCACGGCACACCTGAGGATCTCTCACGGCACACCTGAGGATCTCTCACGGCACACCTGCGGATCTCTCACGGCACACCTGCGGATCTCTCACGGCACACCTGAGGATCTCTCACGGCACACCTGAGGATCTCTCACGGCACACCTGAGGATCTCTCACGGCACACCTGAGGATCTCTCACGGCACACCTGAGGATCTCTCACGGCACACTGGTTGAAAAACACTGGCTTACTGTATATACATATGTGCTGAGTAATCTATTACTAATGTCTGGCTAGTGGCTACTGTACTGATCACTCC
>NC_069503.1:1155880975-1155910975 GCF_027579735.1 Bombina bombina | reverse complement strand
AAACAGACTTACAGCTGAACATGCAGAGATGCTTCTGTTCCTTAATAAGAACTTACTGATAACAGAAACAGACTTATAGCTGAACATGCAGAGATGCTTCTGTTCCTTAATAAGAACTTACTGATAGCAGAAACAGACTTATAGCTGATCATGCAGAGATGCTTCTGTTCCTTAATAAGAACTTACTGATAGCAGAGACAGACTTATAGCTGAACATGCAGAGAGGCTTCTGTTCCTTAATAAGAACTTACTGATAGCAGAAACAGACTTATAGCTGAACATACAGAGATGCTTCTGTTCCTTAATAAGAACTTACTGATAGCAGAAACAGACTTATAGCTGAACATGCAGAGATGCTTCTGTTCCTTAATAAGAACTTACTGATAGCAGAAACAGACCTATAGCTGAACATGCAGAGATGCTTCTGTTCCTTAATAAGAACTTACTGATAGCAGAAACAGACTTATAGCTGAACATGCAGAGATGCTTCTGTTCCTTAATAAGAACTTACTGATAGCAGAAACAGACTTATAGCTGAACATACAGAGATGCTTCTGTTCCTTAATAAGAACTTACTGATAGCAGAAACAGACTTATAGCTGAACATGCAGAGATGCTTCTGTTCCTTAATAAGAACTTACTGATAGCAGAAACAGACTTATAGCTGAACATGCAGAGATGCTTCTGTTCCTTAATAAGAACTTACTGATAGCAGAAACAGACTTATAGCTGAACATGCAGAGATGCTTCTGTTCCTTAATAAGAACTTACTGATAGCAGAAACAGACTTATAGCTGAACATGCAGAGATGCTTCTGTTCCTTAATAAGAACTTACTGATAGCAGAAACAGACTTATAGCTGAACATACAGAGATGCTTCTGTTCCTTAATAAGAACTTACTGATAGCAGAAACAGACTTATAGCTGAACATGCAGAGATGCTTCTGTTCCTTAATAAACTTACTGATAGCAGAAACAGACTTATAGCTGAACATGCAGAGATGCTTCTGTTCCTTAATAAGAACTTACTGATAGCAGAAACAGACTTATAGCTGAACATGCAGAGATGCTTCTGTTCCTTAATAAGAACTTACTGATAGCAGAAACAGACTTATAGCTGAACATGCAGAGATGCTTCTGTTCCTTAATAAGAACTTACTGATAGCAGAAACAGACTTATAGCTGAACATGCAGAGATGCTTCTGTTCCTTAATAAGAACTTACTGATAGCAGAAACAGACTTATAGCTGAACATGCAGAGATGCTTCTGTTCCTTAATAAGAACTCACTGATAGCAGAAACAGACTTATAGCTGAACATACAGAGATGCTTCTGTTCCTTAATAAGATCTTACTGATAGCAGAAACAGACTTATAGCTGAACATGTAGAGATGCTTCTGTTCCTTAATAAGAACTTACTGATAGCAGAAACAGACTTATAGCTGAACATGCAGAGATGCTTCTGTTCCTTAATAAGAACTTACTGATAGCAGAAACAGACTTATAGCTGAACATGCAGAGATGCTTCTGTTCCTTAATAAGAACTTACTGATAGCAGAAACAGACTTATAGCTGAACATGCAGAGATGCTTCTGTTCCTTAATAAGAACTTACTGATAGCAGAAACAGACTTATAGCTGAACATGCAGAGATGCTTCTGTTCCTTAATAAGAACTTACTGATAGCAGAAACAGACTTATAGCTGAACATGCAGAGATGCTTCTGTTCCTTAATAAGAACTTACTGATAGCAGAAACAGACTTATAGCTGAACATGCAGAGATGCTTCTGTTCCTTAATAAGAACTTACTGATAGCAGAAACAGACTTATAGCTGAACATGCAGAGATGCTTCTGTTCCTTAATAAGAACTTACTGATAGCAGAAACAGACTTATAGCTGAACATGCAGAGATGCTTCTGTTCCTTAATAAGAACTTACTGATAGCAGAAACAGACTTATAGCTGAACATGCAGAGATGCTTCTGTTCCTTAATAAGAACTTACTGATAGCAGAAACAGACTTATAGCTGAACATGCAGAGATGCTTCTGTTCCTTAATAAGAACTTACTGATAGCAGAAACAGACTTATAGCTGAACATGCAGAGATGCTTCTGTTCCTTAATAAGAACTTACTGATAGCAGAAACAGACTTATAGCTGAACATGCAGAGATGCTTCTGTTCCTTAATAAGAACTTACTGATAGCAGAAACAGACTTATAGCTGAACATGCAGAGATGCTTCTGTTCCTTAATAAGAACTTACTGATAGCAGAAACAGACTTATAGCTGAACATGCAGAGATGCTTCTGTTCCTTAATAAGAACTTACTGATAGCAGAAACAGACTTATAGCTGAACATGCAGAGATGCTTCTGTTCCTTAATAAGAACTTACTGATAGCAGAAACAGACTTATAGCTGAACATGCAGAGATGCTTCTGTTCCTTAATAAGAACTTACTGATAGCAGAAACAGACTTATAGCTGAACATGCAGAGATGCTTCTGTTCCTTAATAAGAACTTACTGATAGCAGAAACAGACTTATAGCTGAACATGCAGAGATGCTTCTGTTCCTTAATGAGAACTTACTGATAGCAGAAACAGACTTATAGCTGAACATACAGAGATGCTTCTGTTCCTTAATAAGAACTTACTGATAGCAGAAACAGACTTATAGCTGAACATGCAGAGATGCTTCTGTTCCTTAATAAGAACTTACTGATAGCAGAAACAGACTTATAGCTGAACATGCAGAGATGCTTCTGTTCCTTAATAAGAACTTACTGATAGCAGAAACAGACTTATAGCTGAACATGCAGAGATGCTTCTGTTCCTTAATAAGAACTTACTGATAGCAGAAACAGACTTATAGCTGAACATGCAGAGATGCTTCTGTTCCTTAATAAGAACTTACTGATAGCAGAAACAGACTTATAGCTGAACATGCAGAGATGCTTCTGTTCCTTAATAAGAACTTACTGATAGCAGAAACAGACTTATGGCTGAACATGCAGAGATGCTTCTGTTCCTTAATAAGAACTTACTGATAGCAGAAACAGACTTATAGCTGAACATGCAGAGATGCATCTGTTCCTTAATAAGAACTTACTGATAGCAGAAACAGACTTATAGCTGAACATGCAGAGATGCTTCTGTTCCTTAATAAGAACTTACTGATAGCAGAAACAGACTTATAGCTGAACATGCAGAGATGCTTCTGTTCCTTAATAAGAACTTACTGATAGCAGAAACAGACTTATAGCTGAACATGCAGAGATGCTTCTGTTCCTTAATAAGAACTTACTGATAGCAGAAACAGACTTATAGCTGAACATGCAGAGATGCTTCTGTTCCTTAATAAGAACTTACTGATAGCAGAAACAGACTTATAGCTGAACATGCAGAGATGCTTCTGTTCCTTAATAAGAACTTACTGATAGCAGAAACAGACTTATAGCTGAACATGCAGAGATGCTTCTGTTCCTTAATAAGAACTTACTGATAGCAGAAACAGACTTATAGCTGAACATGCAGAGATGCTTCTGTTCCTTAATAAGAACTTACTGATAGCAGAAACAGACTTATAGCTGAACATGCAGAGATGCTTCTGTTCCTTAATAAGAACTTACTGATAGCAGAAACAGACTTATAGCTGAACATGCAGAGATGCTTCTGTTCCTTAATAAGAACTTACTGATAGCAGAAACAGACTTATAGCTGAACATGCAGAGATGCTTCTGTTCCTTAATAAGAACTTACTGATAGCAGAAACAGACTTATAGCTGAACATGCAGAGATGCTTCTGTTCCTTAATAAGAACTTACTGATAGCAGAAACAGACTTATAGCTGAACATGCAGAGATGCTTCTGTTCCTTAATAAGAACTTACTGATAGCAGAAACAGACTTATAGCTGAACATGCAGAGATGCTTCTGTTCCTTAATAAGAACTTACTGATAGCAGAAACAGACTTATAGCTGAACATGCAGAGATGCTTCTTTTCCTTAATAAGAACTTACTGATAGCAGAAACAGACTTATAGCTGAACATGCAGAGATGCTTCTGTTCCTTAATAAGAACTTACTGATAGCAGAAACAGACTTATAGCTGAACATGCAGAGATGCTTCTGTTCCTTAATAAGAACTTACTGATAGCAGAAACAGACTTATAGCTGAACATGCAGAGATGCTTCTGTTCCTTAATAAGAACTTACTGATAGCAGAAACAGACTTATAGCTGAACATGCAGAGATGCTTCTGTTCCTTAATAAGAACTTACTGATAGCAGAAACAGACTTATAGCTGAACATGCAGAGATGCTTCTGTTCCTTAATAAGAACTTACTGATAGCAGAAACAGACTTATAGCTGAACATGCAGAGATGCTTCTGTTCCTTAATAAGAACTTACTGATAGCAGAAACAGACTTATAGCTGAACATGCAGAGATGCTTCTGTTCCTTAATAAGAACTTACTGATAGCAGAAACAGACTTATAGCTGAACATGCAGAGATGCTTCTGTTCCTTAATAAGAACTTACTGATAGCAGAAACAGACTTATAGCTGAACATGCAGAGATGCTTCTGTTCCTTAATAAGAACTTACTGATAGCAGAAACAGACTTATAGCTGAACATGCAGAGATGCTTCTGTTCCTTAATAAGAACTTACTGATAGCAGAAACAGACTTATAGCTGAACATGCAGAGATGCTTCTGTTCCTTAATAAGAACTTACTGATAGCAGAAACAGACTTATAGCTGAACATGCAGAGATGCTTCTGTTCCTTAATAAGAACTTACTGATAGCAGAAACAGACTTATAGCTGAACATGCAGAGATGCTTCTGTTCCTTAATAAGAACTTACTGATAGCAGAAACAGACTTATAGCTGAACATGCAGAGATGCTTCTGTTCCTTAATAAGAACTTACTGATAGCAGAAACAGACTTATAGCTGAACATGCAGAGATGCTTCTGTTCCTTAATAAGAACTTACTGATAGCAGAAACAGACTTATAGCTGAACATGCAGAGATGCTTCTGTTCCTTAATAAGAACTTACTGATAGCAGAAACAGACTTATAGCTGAACATGCAGAGATGCTTCTGTTCCTTAATAAGAACTTACTGATAGCAGAAACAGACTTATAGCTGAACATGCAGAGATGCTTCTGTTCCTTAATAAGAACTTACTGATAGCAGAAACAGACTTATAGCTGAACATGCAGAGATGCTTCTGTTCCTTAATAAGAACTTACTGATAGCAGAAACAGACTTATAGCTGAACATGCAGAGATGCTTCTGTTCCTTAATAAGAACTTACTGATAGCAGAAACAGACTTATAGCTGAACATGCAGAGATGCTTCTGTTCCTTAATAAGAACTTACTGATAGCAGAAACAGACTTATAGCTGAACATGCAGAGATGCTTCTGTTCCTTAATAAGAACTTACTGATAGCAGAAACAGACTTATAGCTGAACATGCAGAGATGCTTCTGTTCCTTAATAAGAACTTACTGATAGCAGAAACAGACTTATAGCTGAACATGCAGAGATGCTTCTGTTCCTTAATAAGAACTTACTGATAGCAGAAACAGACTTATAGCTGAACATGCAGAGATGCTTCTGTTCCTTAATAAGAACTTACTGATAGCAGAAACAGACTTATAGCTGAACATGCAGAGATGCTTCTGTTCCTTAATAAGAACTTACTGATAGCAGAAACAGACTTATAGCTGAACATGCAGAGATGCTTCTGTTCCTTAATAAGAACTTACTGATAGCAGAAACAGACTTATAGCTGAACATGCAGAGATGCTTCTGTTCCTTAATAAGAACTTACTGATAGCAGAAACAGACTTATAGCTGAACATGCAGAGATGCTTCTGTTCCTTAATAAGAACTTACTGATAGCAGAAACAGACTTATAGCTGAACATGCAGAGATGCTTCTGTTCCTTAATAAGAACTTACTGATAGCAGAAACAGACTTATAGCTGAACATGCAGAGATGCTTCTGTTCCTTAATAAGAACTTACTGATAGCAGAAACAGACTTATAGCTGAACATGCAGAGATGCTTCTGTTCCTTAATAAGAACTTACTGATAGCAGAAACAGACTTATAGCTGAACATGCAGAGATGCTTCTGTTCCTTAATAAGAACTTACTGATAGCAGAAACAGACTTATAGCTGAACATGCAGAGATGCTTCTGTTCCTTAATAAGAACTTACTGATAGCAGAAACAGACTTATAGCTGAACATGCAGAGATGCTTCTGTTCCTTAATAAGAACTTACTGATAGCAGAAACAGACTTATAGCTGAACATGCAGAGATGCTTCTGTTCCTTAATAAGAACTTACTGATAGCAGAAACAGACTTATAGCTGAACATACAGAGATGCTTCTGTTCCTTAATAAGAACTTACTGATAGCAGAAACAGACTTATAGCTGAACATACAGAGATGCTTCTGTTCCTTAATAAGAACTTACTGATAGCAGAAACAGACTTATAGCTGAACATGCAGAGATGCTTCTGTTCCTTAATAAGAACTTACTGATAGCAGAAACAGACTTATAGCTGAACATGCAGAGATGCTTCTGTTCCTTAATAAGAACTTACTGATAGCAGAAACAGACTTATAGCTGAACATGCAGAGATGCTTCTGTTCCTTAATAAGAACTTACTGATAGCAGAAACAGACTTATAGCTGAACATGCAGAGATGCTTCTGTTCCTTAATAAGAACTTACTGATAGCAGAAACAGACTTATAGCTGAACATGCAGAGATGCTTCTGTTCCTTAATAAGAACTTACTGATAGCAGAAACAGACTTATAGCTGAACATGCAGAGATGCTTCTGTTCCTTAATAAGAACTTACTGATAGCAGAAACAGACTTATAGCTGAACATGCAGAGATGCTTCTGTTCCTTAATAAGAACTTACTGATAGCAGAAACAGACTTATAGCTGAACATGCAGAGATGCTTCTGTTCCTTAATAAGAACTTACTGATAGCAGAAACAGACTTATAGCTGAACATACAGAGATGCTTCTGTTCCTTAATAAGAACTTACTGATAGCAGAAACAGACTTATAGCTGAACATACAGAGATGCTTCTGTTCCTTAATAAGAACTTACTGATAGCAGAAACAGACTTATAGCTGAACATGCAGAGATGCTTCTGTTCCTTAATAAGAACTTACTGATAGCAGAAACAGACTTATAGCTGAACATGCAGAGATGCTTCTGTTCCTTAATGAGAACTTACTGATAGCAGAAACAGACTTATAGCTGAACATGCAGAGATGCTTCTGTTCCTTAATAAGAACTTACTGATAGCAGAAACAGACTTATAGCTGAACATGCAGAGATGCTTCTGTTCCTTAATAAGAACTTACTGATAGCAGAAACAGACTTATAGCTGAACATGCAGAGATGCTTCTGTTCCTTAATAAGAACTTACTGATAGCAGAAACAGACTTATAGCTGAACATGCAGAGATGCTTCTGTTCCTTAATAAGAACTTACTGATAGCAGAAACAGACTTATAGCTGAACATGCAGAGATGCTTCTGTTCCTTAATAAGAACTTACTGATAGCAGAAACAGACTTATAGCTGAACATGCAGAGATGCTTCTGTTCCTTAATAAGAACTTACTGATAGCAGAAACAGACTTATAGCTGAACATAGAGATGCTTCTGTTCCTTAATAAGAACTTACTGATAGCAGAAACAGACTTATAGCTGAACATGCAGAGATGCTTCTGTTCCTTAATGAGAACTTAATGATAGCAGAAACAGACTTATAGCTGAACATACAGAGATGCTTCTGTTCCTTAATAAGAACGTACTGATAGCAGAAACAGACTTATAGCTGAACATGCAGAGATGCTTCTGTTCCTTAATAAGAACTTACTGATAGCAGAAACAGACTTATTAAGGAACAGAAGCATCTCTGCATGTTCAGCTATAAGAACTTACTGATAGCAGAAACAGACTTATAGCTGAACATGCAGAGATGCTTCTGTTCCATAATAAGAACTTACTGATAGCAGAAACAGACTTATAGCTGAACATGCAGAGATGCTTCTGTTCCTTAATAAGAACTTACTGATAGCAGAAACAGACTTATAGCTGAACATGCAGAGATGCTTCTGTTCCTTAATAAGAACTTACTGATAGCAGAAACAGACTTATAGCTGAACATGCAGAGATGCTTCTGTTCCTTAATAAGAACTTACTGATAGCAGAAACAGACTTATAGCTGAACATGCAGAGATGCTTCTGTTCCTTAATAAGAACTTACTGATAGCAGAAACAGACTTATAGCTGAACATGCAGAGATGCTTCTGTTCCTTAATAAGAACTTACTGATAGCAGAAACAGACTTATAGCTGAACATGCAGAGATGCTTCTGTTCCTTAATAAGAACTTACTGATAGCAGAAACAGACTTATAGCTGAACATGCAGAGATGCTTCTGTTCCTTAATAAGAACTTACTGATAGCAGAAACAGACTTATAGCTGAACATGCAGAGATGCTTCTGTTCCTTAATAAGAACTTACTGATAGCAGAAACAGACTTACAGCTGAACATGCAGAGATGCTTCTGTTCCTTAATAAGAACTTACTGATAGCAGAAACAGACTTATAGCTGAACATGCAGAGATGCTTCTGTTCCATAATAAGAACTTACTGATAGCAGAAACAGACTTATAGCTGAACATGCAGAGATGCTTCTGTTCCATAATAAGAACTTACTGATAGCAGAAACAGACTTATAGCTGAACATGCAGAGATGCTTCTGTTCCTTAATAAGAACTTACTGATAGCAGAAACAGACTTATAGCTGAACATGCAGAGATGCTTCTGTTCCTTAATAAGAACTTACTGATAGCAGAAACAGACTTATAGCTGAACATGCAGAGATGCTTCTGTTCCTTAATAAGAACTTACTGATAGCAGACACAGACTTATAGCTGAACATGCAGAGATGCTTCTGTTCCTTAATAAGAACTTACTGATAGCAGAAACAGACTTATAGCTGAACATGCAGAGATGCTTCTGTTCCATAATAAGAACTTACTGATAGCAGAAACAGACTTATAGCTGAACATGCAGAGATGCTTCTGTTCCTTAATAAGAACTTACTGATAGCAGACACAGACTTATAGCTGAACATGCAGAGATGCTTCTGTTCCTTAATAAGAACTTACTGATAGCAGAAACAGACTTATAGCTGAACATGCAGAGATGCTACTGTTCCTTAATAAGAACTTACTGATAGCAGAAACAGACTTACAGCTGAACATGCAGAGATGCTTCTGTTCCTTAATAAGAACTTACTGATAGCAGAAACAGACTTATAGCTGAACATGCAGAGATGCTTCTGTTCCTTAATAAGAACTTACTGATAGCAGAAACAGACTTATAGCTGAACATGCAGAGATGCTTCTGTTCCTTAATAAGAACTTACTGATAGCTGACACAGACTTATAGCTGAACATGCAGAGAGGCTTCTGTTCCTTAATAAGAACTTACTGATAGCAGAAACAGACTTATAGCTGAACATGCAGAGATGCTTCTGTTCCTTAATAAGAACTTACTGATAGCAGAAACAGACTTACAGCTGAACATGCAGAGATGCTTCTGTTCCTTAATAAGAACTTACTGATAGCAGAAACAGACTTACAGCTGAACATGCAGAGATGCTTCTGTTCCTTAATAAGAACTTACTGATAGCAGAAACAGACTTATAGCTGAACATGCAGAGATGCTTCTGTTCCTTAATAAGAACTTACTGATAGCAGAAACAGACTTATAGCTGAACATGCAGAGATGCTTCTGTTCCTTAATAAGAACTTACTGATAGCAGAAACAGACTTATAGCTGAACATGCAGAGATGCTTCTGTTCCTTAATAAGAACTTACTGATAGCAGAAACAGACTTATAGCTGAACATGCAGAGATGCTTCTGTTCCTTAATAAGGACTTGCAACTAACTGAAAAATGATTCTAATTGCTAGATTGCCTGTTATACTGCTAGTTCTCATCTTGCACAATTATGCTCAAAACATTCTGTACTTTGAGGAACATCCTTAAAATATGAAGACCAGCCCTATTTTCTGTTGAGTCTGTAAAATGCAAAGGCCCCATCTTTCTCAAAGGGGATTACTGGGATACTCCTTCCCCAATATTATTTTCATAATTAAATTATATTACTTTGTATTAAGTAGAAATGTCAGATTGATGAGTTATATAGGCACCCTACAATCCAATTGCATCCATTAATCACCCCTTTAAATTGTAGCGTTCCAGCCCCAGCTGCTGTTATTAATGTTATTGTAATATTTTTATTTATAAAACATGTTCTGTGAACTTTGTGACAACAAGCACATACAACTGTTTTATTTCAAAATGTCTTTTGAGATACAGTTCATAATTATAAAGAAGCGATCTTAAATCATTAGTCCGTATTGTGCTTGGTAAACTGTCATCACATTAAAAAAAAGTATCGGTGAGTATTTGAAAAAAGGTATCGGTGCTTGTACTCGGTCTTAAAAAAAATGGTATCGGTGCTATATATATATATATATATATATATATATATATATATATATATATATATATATATATATAATGTGTGTGTGTATATATATATATATTTGTGTGTCTACATATCTATTTACTGACATCTATACACACAAATACATATGTATACATGTATATAAGTAGATTGAAGCCCTATGTAGTCAAGGAGCTGAAAACATGAAGTCATATGTATGCAATATATATAATAATGTTTAACTGTGTATATACTGTACATATTTCACATTCCTATGTTCTTCACATAGGGGAATATGTTCTAAGTATTTTTAAATAGATTCCTATACATTCAGTACTGTGCAGGATTGGCCCACACAGCTATTGGTTTAGAGGTGGAAACATCGCCTCATTAGAAAATAGTCCCCTTTATTTGTAGCACTGGTAAATCCTAGCATTTGAGAAGCGCTAGGATTTACCATCACTGTAAGGGCTATATTACAAGTGGAGCGCAAATTAACTCTCTCACATTAACTTAGCTAGACGGAAGCTTTTTGAAAAACGCTACGATTTAGCATCACTTGTATGGGCACACTGCCCGACTGATTTTACTGACCACTTGGCCAATATTAAGCTGATATCACCTAATGTTATTTCAATGCTTGTTGCACAAATTGCCATTAAATTAGTTTGTTAAATTATGCAATAAATTTGTGCTTTGTATATAGCATATAAAATGATTTAATGTTGTAGAGTGTTACATTGTCACATGGTGCAGGACACTGCGGTATAATGGGTATTTTCAGAACTTCTTCCTGTGTTAGTAGCACACGATTACGCCTCTAATGACACTTTTTTTTCTCTAGTTGTAATGTCACAGTATGACTGACAAGGCGCCCCCTGCTACCGATCTGATTGGTTCCCTCTCACGTTTCACTCTCTGTGCTGTGTGCTGCATCTCAGCTGCTCGCACGTTACAGGTGAACAAACAGAATATTACTATTGCTAGATTGTCTTTACATCTTTGGTATTGTTCTTTGATGCATTTTCTAGCAGAATTAACCAGTGGGATGTTTGCACGCTGGGCTCAGTGGAGAAATAGGTGCCATGTGGGAGTAGTAGTATGTGTGAACTCCTGTGCTGAGCCTTTATAATGCAGCCGAACGCTTGATACACTCAATCACAGGCAGGTCCGGCTCAAAAATCTCTCCTGATTCGCTGGTTTGCCCCCCCCCCCCCTCCCATTGTCTCTCCTCCCAGTGCCGCACTGTTAGCTCCTGTGTGACACAGCACAAACACACTAGCTCCTGTGTGACACAGCACAGACACACTAGCTCCTGTGTGACACAGCACAGACACACTAGCTCCTGTGTGACACAGCACAGACACACTAGCTCCTGTGTGACACAGCACAGACACACTAGCTCCTGTGTGACACAGCACAAACACACTAGCTCCTGTGTGACACAGCACAGACACACTAGCTCCTGTGTGACACAGCACAGACACACTAGCTCCTGTGTGACACAGCACAGACACACTAGCTCCTGTGTGACACAGCACAAACACACTAGCTCCCGTGTGACACAGCACAAACACACTAGTGCCGAACTGTTAGCTCCTGTGTGACACAGCACAGACACACTAGTGCCGCACTGTTAGCTCCCGTGTGACACAGCACAGACACACTAGTGCCGCACTGTTAGCTCCCGTGTGATACAGCACAAACACAGTAGTGCCGCACTGTTAGCTCCCGTGTGATACAGTACAAACACAGTAGTGCCGCACTGTTAGCTCCCGTGTGACACAGCACAAACACACTAGTGCCGCACTGTTAGCTCCTGTGTGACACAGCACAAACACACTAGTGCCGCACTGTTAGCTCCTGTGTGACACAGCACAAACACACTAGTGCCGCACTGTTAGCTCCTGTGTGACACAGCACAAACACACTAGTGCCGCACTGTTAGCTCCCGTGTGACACAGCACAAACACACTAGCTCCTGTGTGATACAGCACAGACACACTAGTGCCGCACTGTTAGCTCCCGTGTGATACAGCACAAACACACTAGTGCCGCACTGTTAGCTCCTGTGTGACACAGCACAGACACACTAGTGCCGCACTGTTAGCTCCTGTGTGACACAGCACAGACACACTAGTGCCGCACTGTTAGCTCCCGTGTGACACAGCACAAACACACTAGCTCCTGTGTGACACAGCACAGACACACTAGTGCCGCACTGTTAGCTCCTGTGTGACACAGCACAGACACACTAGCTCCTGTGTGACACAGCACAAACACACTAGTGCCGCACTGTTAGCTCCCGTGTGACACAGCACAAACACACTAGTGCCGCACTGTTAGCTCCTGTGTGACACAGCACAAACACACTAGTGCCGCACTGTTAGCTCCCGTGTGACACAGCACAAACACACTAGTGCCGCATTGTTAGCTCCCGTGTGACACAGCACAAACACACTAGTGCCGCACTGTTAGCTCCCGTGTGACACAGCACAAACACACTAGTGCCGCACTGTTAGCTCCCGTGTGACACAGCACAAACACACTAGTGCCGCACTGTTAGCTCCCGTGTGACACAGCACAAACACACTAGTGCCGCACTGTTAGCTCCCGTGTGACACAGCACAAACACACTAGTGCCGCACTGTTAGCTCCCGTGTGACACAGCACAAACACACTAGTGCCGCACTGTTAGCTCCCGTGTGACACAGCACAAACACACTAGTGCCGCACTGTTAGCTCCCGTGTGACACAGCACAAACACACTAGTGCCGCACTGTTAGCTCCCGTGTGACACAGCACAAACACACTAGCTCCTGTGTGACACAGCACAAACACACTAGTGCCGCACTGTTAGCTCCTGTGTGACACAGCACAAACACACTAGTGCCGCACTGTTAGCTCCTGTGTGATACAGCACAAACACACTAGTGCCGCACTGTTAGCTCCTGTGTGACACAGCACAAACACACTAGTGCCGCACTGTTAGCTCCTGTGTGACACAGCACAAACACACTAGTGCCGCACTGTTAGCTCCTGTGTGACACAGCACAAACACACTAGTGCCGCACTGTTAGCTCCCGTGTGACACAGCACAAACACACTAGCTCCTGTGTGACACAGCACAAACACACTAGCTCCTGTGTGACACAGCACAAACACACTAGTGCCGCACTGTTAGCTCCTGTGTGACACAGCACAAACACACTAGTGCCGCACTGTTAGCTCCCGTGTGACACAGCACAAACACACTAGCTCCTGTGTGACACAGCACAAACACACTAGCTCCTGTGTGACACAGCACAAACACACTAGTGCCGCACTGTTAGCTCCTGTGTGACACAGCACAAACACACTAGTGCCGCACTGTTAGCTCCTGTGTGACACAGCACAAACACACTAGTGCCGCACTGTTAGCTCCTGTGTGACACAGCACAAACACACTAGTGCCGCACTGTTAGCTCCCATGTGACACAGCACAGACACACTAGCTCCTGTGTGACACAGCACAAACACTAGTGCCGCACTGTTAGCTCCCGTGTGACACAGCACAAACACACTAGTGCCGCACTGTTAGCTCCCGTGTGACACAGCACAAACACACTAGTGCCGCACTGTTAGCTCCTGTGTGACACAGCACAAACACACTAGTGCCGCACTGTTAGCTCCCGTGTGACACAGCACAAACACACTAGTGCCGCACTGTTAGCTCCCATGTGACACAGCACAAACACACTAGCTCCCGTGTGACACAGCACAAACACACTAGTGCCGCACTGTTAGCTCCCGTGTGACACAGCACAAACACACTAGTGCCGCACTGTTAGCTCCCATGTGACACAGCACAAACACACTAGCTCCTGTGTGACACAGCACAAACACACTAGTGCCGCACTGTTAGCTCCCGTGTGACACAGCACAAACACACTAGTGCCGCACTGTTAGTTCCCGTGTGACACAGCACAAACACACTAGTGCCGCACTGTTAGCTCCCGTGTGACACAGCACAAACACACTAGTGCCGCACTGTTAGCTCCCGTGTGACACAGCACAAACACACTAGTGCCGCACTGTTAGTTCCTGTGTGATACAGCACAAACACACTAGCTCCTGTGTGACACAGCACAAACACACTAGTGCCGCACTGTTAGCTCCTGTGTGACACAGCACAAACACACTAGTGCCGCACTGTTAGCTCCTGTGTGACACAGCACAAACACACTAGTGCCGCACTGTTATCTCCCGTGTGACACAGCACAAACACACTAGTGCCGCACTGTTAGCTCCTGTGTGACACAGCACAGACACACTAGTGCCGCACTGTTAGTTCCTGTGTGATACAGCACAAACACACTAGTGCCGCACTGTTAGCTCCCGTGTGACACAGCACAAACACACTAGTGCCGCACTGTTAGTTCCTGTGTGATACAGCACAAACACACTAGTGCCGCACTGTTAGCTCCTGTGTGACACAGCACAGACACACTAGCTCCTGTGTGACACAGCACAAACACACTAGTGCCGCACTGTTAGCTCCCGTGTGACACAGCACAAACACACTAGTGCCGCACTGTTAGCTCCTGTGTGATACAGCACAAACACACTAGTGCCGCACTGTTAGCTCCTGTGTGACACAGCACACACACACTAGTGCCGCACTGTTAGTTCCTGTGTGACACAGCACAAACACACTAGTGCCGCACTGTTAGCTCCTGTGTGACACAGCACAAACACACTAGTGCCGCACTGTTAGCTCCCATGTGACACAGCACAAACACACTAGCTCCTGTGTGACACAGCACAGACACACTAGTGCCGCACTGTTAGCTCCCATGTGACACAGCACAAACACACTAGCTCCTGTGTGACACAGCACAAACACACTAGTGCCGCATTGTTATCTCCTGTGTGATACAGCACAAACACACTAGTGCCGCACTGTTAGCTCCTGTGTGACACAGCACAAACACACTAGTGCCGCACTGTTAGCTCCCGTGTGACACAGCACAAACACACTAGTGCCGCACTGTTAGCTCCCATGTGACACAGCACAAACACACTAGCTCCTGTGTGACACAGCACAAACACACTAGTGCCGCACTGTTAGCTCCTGTGTGACACAGCACAAACACACTAGTGCCGCACTGTTAGCTCCCATGTGACACAGCACAAACACACTAGTGCCGCACTGTTAGCTCCTGTGTGACACAGCACAGACACACTAGTGCCGCACTGTTAGCTCCTGTGTGACACAGCACAAACACACTAGCTCCAGTGTGACACAGCACAAACACACTAGTGCCGCACTGTTAGCTCCTGTGTGACACAGCACAGACACACTAGTGCCGCACTGTTAGCTCCCATGTGACACAGCACAAACACACTAGCTCCTGTGTGACACAGCACAAACACACTAGTGCCGCATTGTTATCTCCTGTGTGATACAGCACAAACACACTAGTGCCGCACTGTTAGCTCCTGTGTGACACAGCACAAACACACTAGTGCCGCACTGTTAGCTCCCGTGTGACACAGCACAAACACACTAGTGCCGCACTGTTAGCTCCTGTGTGATACAGCACAAACACACTAGTGCCGCACTGTTAGCTCCTGTGTGATACAGCACAAACACACTAGTGCCGCACTGTTAGCTCCTGTGTGACACAGCACAAACACACTAGTGCCGCACTGTTAGCTCCTGTGTGACACAGCACAAACACACTAGTGCCGCACTGTTAGCTCCTGTGTGACACAGCACAAACACACTAGTGCCGCACTGTTAGCTCCTGTGTGACACAGCACAAACACACTAGTGCCGCACTGTTAGCTCCTGTGTGACACAGCACAAACACACTAGTGCCGCACTGTTAGCTCCCGTGTGACACAGCACAAACACACTAGTGCCGCTCTGTTAGCTCCCGTGTGACACAGCACAAACACACTAGTGCCGCACTGTTAGCTCCTGTGTGACACAGCACAAACACACTAGTGCCGCACTGTTAGTTCCTGTGTGATACAGCACAAACACACTAGCTCCTGTGTGACACAGCACAAACACACTAGTGCCGCACTGTTAGCTCCTGTGTGACACAGCACAAACACACTAGTGCCGCACTGTTAGCTCCTGTGTGACACAGCACAAACACACTAGTGCCGCACTGTTAGCTCCTGTGTGACACAGCACAAACACACTAGTGCCGCACTGTTAGCTCCCATGTGACACAGCACAAACACACTAGCTCCTGTGTGACACAGCACAAACACACTAGTGCCGAACTGTTGGCTCCTGTGTGACACAGCACAGACACACTAGTGCCGCACTGTTATCTCCTGTGTGATACAGCACAAACACACTAGTGCCGCACTTTTAGCTCCTGTGTGACACAGCACAAACACACTAGTGCCGCACTGTTAGCTCCCGTGTGACACAGCACAAACACACTAGTGCCGCACTGTTAGCTCCCGTGTGACACAGCACAAACACACTAGTGCCGCACTGTTAGCTCCTGTGTGACACAGCACAAACACACTAGTGCCGCACTGTTAGCTCCTGTGTGACACAGCACAAACACACTAGTGCCGCACTGTTAGCTCCTGTGTGACACCGCACAAACACACTAGTGCCGCACTGTTAGCTCCTGTGTGACACAGCACAAACACACTAGTGCCGCACTGTTAGCTCCCGTGTGACACAGCACAAACACACTAGTGCCGCACTGTTAGCTCCCGTGTGACACAGCACAAACACACTAGTGCCGCACTGTTAGCTCCCGTGTGACACAGCACAAACACACTAGTGCCGCACTGTTAGCTCCTGTGTGACACAGCACAGACACACTAGCTCCTGTGTGACACAGCACAAACACACTAGTGCCGCACTGTTAGCTCCCATGTGACACAGCACAAACACACTAGCTCCTGTGTGACACAGCACAGACACACTAGTGCCGCACTGTTAGCTCCCATGTGACACAGCACAAACACACTAGCTCCTGTGTGACACAGCACAAACACACTAGTGCCGCATTGTTATCTCCTGTGTGATACAGCACAAACACACTAGTGCCGCACTGTTAGCTCCTGTGTGACACAGCACAAACACACTAGTGCCGCACTGTTAGCTCCCGTGTGACACAGCACAAACACACTAGTGCCGCACTGTTAGCTCCCATGTGACACAGCACAAACACACTAGCTCCTGTGTGACACAGCACAAACACACTAGTGCCGCACTGTTAGCTCCCATGTGACACAGCACAAACACACTAGTGCCGCACTGTTAGCTCCTGTGTGACACAGCACAGACACACTAGTGCCGCACTGTTAGCTCCTGTGTGACACAGCACAAACACACTAGCTCCAGTGTGACACAGCACACACTAGTGCCGCACTGTTAGCTCCTGTGTGACACAGCACAGACACACTAGTGCCGCACTGTTAGCTCCCATGTGACACAGCACAAACACACTAGCTCCTGTGTGACACAGCACAAACACACTAGTGCCGCATTGTTATCTCCTGTGTGATACAGCACAAACACACTAGTGCCGCACTGTTAGCTCCTGTGTGACACAGCACAAACACACTAGTGCCGCACTGTTAGCTCCCGTGTGACACAGCACAAACACACTAGTGCCGCACTGTTAGCTCCTGTGTGATACAGCACAAACACACTAGTGCCGCACTGTTAGCTCCTGTGTGATACAGCACAAAACACACTAGTGCCGCACTGTTAGCTCCTGTGTGACACAGCACAAACACACTAGCTCCTGTGTGACACAGCACAAACACACTAGTGCCGCACTGTTAGCTCCCGTGTGACACAGCACAAACACACTAGTGCCGCACTGTTAGCTCCCGTGTGACACAGCACAAACACACTAGTGCCGCACTGTTAGCTCCTGTGTGACACAGCACAAACACACTAGTGCCGCACTGTTAGCTCCCGTGTGACACAGCACAAACACACTAGTGCCGCTCTGTTAGCTCCCGTGTGACACAGCACAAACACACTAGTGCCGCACTGTTAGCTCCTGTGTGACACAGCACAAACACACTAGTGCCGCACTGTTAGTTCCTGTGTGATACAGCACAAACACACTAGCTCCTGTGTGACACAGCACAAACACACTAGTGCCGCACTGTTAGCTCCTGTGTGACACAGCACAAACACACTAGTGCCGCACTGTTAGCTCCCATGTGACACAGCACAAACACACTAGCTCCTGTGTGACACAGCACAGACACACTAGTGCCGCACTGTTAGCTCCCATGTGACACAGCACAAACACACTAGCTCCTGTGTGACACAGCACAAACACACTAGTGCCGCCATTGTTATCTCCTGTGTGATACAGCACAAACACACTAGTGCCGCACTGTTAGCTCCCGTGTGACACAGCACAAACACACTAGTGCCGCACTGTTAGCTCCCGTGTGACACAGCACAAACACACTAGTGCCGCACTGTTAGCTCCTGTGTGACACAGCACAAACACACTAGTGCCGCACTGTTAGCTCCCGTGTGACACAGCACAAACACACTAGTGCCGCACTGTTAGCTCCCATGTGACACAGCACAAACACACTAGCTCCTGTGTGACACAGCACAAACACACTAGTGCCGCACTGTTAGCTCCTGTGTGACACAGCACAAACACACTAGTGCCGCACTGTTAGCTCCCATGTGACACAGCACAAACACACTAGTGCCGCACTGTTAGCTCCTGTGTGACACAGCACAGACACACTAGTGCCGCACTGTTAGCTCCTGTGTGACACAGCACAAACACACTAGCTCCAGTGTGACACAGCACAAACACACTAGTGCCGCACTGTTAGCTCCTGTGTGACACAGCACAAACACACTAGTGCCGCACTGTTAGCTCCCATGTGACACAGCACAAACACACTAGCTCCTGTGTGACACAGCACCAAACACACTAGTGCCGCATTGTTATCTCCTGTGTGATACAGCACAAACACACTAGTGCCGCACTGTTAGCTCCTGTGTGACACAGCACAAACACACTAGTGCCGCACTGTTAGCTCCCGTGTGACACAGCACAAACACACTAGTGCCGCACTGTTAGCTCCTGTGTGATACAGCACAAACACACTAGTGCCGCACTGTTAGCTCCTGTGTGATACAGCACAAACACACTAGTGCCGCACTGTTAGCTCCTGTGTGACACAGCACAAACACACTAGCTCCTGTGTGACACAGCACAAACACACTAGTGCCGCACTGTTAGCTCCCGTGTGACACAGCACAAACACACTAGTGCCGCACTGTTAGCTCCCGTGTGACACAGCACAAACACACTAGTGCCGCACTGTTAGCTCCTGTGTGACACAGCAAAACACACTAGTGCCGCACTGTTAGCTCCCGTGTGACACAGCACAAACACACTAGTGCCGCTCTGTTAGCTCCCGTGTGACACAGCACAAACACACTAGTGCCGCACTGTTAGCTCCTGTGTGACACAGCACAAACACACTAGTGCCGCACTGTTAGTTCCTGTGTGATACAGCACAAACACACTAGCTCCTGTGTGACACAGCACAAACACACTAGTGCCGCACTGTTAGCTCCTGTGTGACACAGCACAAACACACTAGTGCCGCACTGTTAGCTCCTGTGTGACACAGCACAAACACACTAGTGCCGCACTGTTAGCTCCTGTGTGACACAGCACAAACACACTAGTGCCGCACTGTTAGCTCCCATGTGACACAGCACAAACACACTAGCTCCTGTGTGACACAGCACAGACACACTAGTGCCGCACTGTTAGCTCCCCATGTGACACAGCACAAACACACTAGCTCCTGTGTGACACAGCACAAACACACTAGTGCCGAACTGTTGGCTCCTGTGTGACACAGCACAGACACACTAGTGCCGCACTGTTATCTCCTGTGTGATACAGCACAAACACACTAGTGCCGCACTTTTAGCTCCTGTGTGACACAGCACAAACACACTAGTGCCGCACTGTTAGCTCCCGTGTGACACAGCACAAACACACTAGTGCCGCACTGTTAGCTCCCGTGTGACACAGCACAAACACACTAGTGCCGCACTGTTAGCTCCTGTGTGACACAGCACAAACACACTAGTGCCGCACTGTTAGCTCCTGTGTGACACAGCACAAACACACTAGTGCCGCACTGTTAGCTCCTGTGTGACACCGCACAAACACACTAGTGCCGCACTGTTAGCTCCTGTGTGACACAGCACAAACACACTAGTGCCGCACTGTTAGCTCCCGTGTGACACAGCACAAACACACTAGTGCCGCACTGTTAGCTCCCGTGTGACACAGCACAAACACACTAGTGCCGCACTGTTAGCTCCCGTGTGACACAGCACAAACACACTAGTGCCGCACTGTTAGCTCCCGTGTGACACAGCACAAACACACTAGTGCCGCACTGTTAGCTCCTGTGTGACACAGCACAGACACACTAGCTCCTGTGTGACACAGCACAAACACACTAGTGCCGCACTGTTAGCTCCCGTGTGACACAGCACAAACACACTAGTGCCGCACTGTTAGCTCCCGTGTGACACAGCACAAACACACTAGTGCCGCACTGTTAGCTCCTGTGTGACACAGCACAGACACACTAGCTCCTGTGTGACACAGCACAAACACACTAGTGCCGCACTGTTAGCTCCCGTGTGATACAGCACAAACACACTAGTGCCGCACTGTTAGCTCCCGTGTGACACAGCACAAACACACTAGTGCCGCACTGTTAGCTCCCGTGTGACACAGCACAAACACACTAGCTCCTGTGTGACACAGCACAAACACACTAGTGCCGCACTGTTAGCTCCCGTGTGACACAGCACAAACACACTAGTGCCGCACTGTTAGCTCCCGTGTGACACAGCACAAACACCACTAGCTCCTGTGTGACACAGCACAAACACACTAGTGCCGCACTGTTAGCTCCTGTGTGACACAGCACAAACACACTAGTGCCGCACTGTTAGCTCCTGTGTGACACAGCACAGACACACTAGTGCCGCACTGTTAGCTCCTGTGTGACACAGCACAGACACACTAGTGCCGCACTGTTAGCTCCTGTGTGACACAGCACAGACACACTAGCTCCTGTGTGACACAGCACAAACACACTAGTGCCGCACTGTTAGCTCCTGTGTGACACAGCACAAACACACTAGTGCCGCACTGTTAGCTCCTGTGTGACACAGCACAAACACACTAGCTCCCGTGTGACACAGCACAAACACACTAGTGCCGCACTGTTAGCTCCTGTGTGACACAGCACAAACACACTAGTGCCGCACTGTTAGTTCCTGTGTGACACAGCACAAACACACTAGTGCCGCACTGTTAGCTCCCCGTGTGACACAGCACAAACACACTAGTGCCGCACTGTTAGCTCCCGTGTGACACAGCACAAACACACTAGTGCCGCACTGTTAGCTCCCGTGTGACACAGCACAAACACACTAGTGCCGCACTGTTAGCTCCCGTGTGACACAGCACAAACACACTAGCTCCTGTGTGACACAGCACAAACACACTAGTGCCGCACTGTTAGTTCCTGTGTGACACAGCACAAACACACTAGTGCCGCACTGTTAGCTCCTGTGTGACACAGCACAAACACACTAGTGCCGCACTGTTAGTTCCTGTGTGATACAGCACAAACACACTAGTGCCGCACTGTTAGCTCCTGTGTGACACAGCACAGACACACTAGCTCCTGTGTGACACGGCATAGACACACTAGCTCCTGTGTGACACAGCACAAACACACTAGTGCCGCACTGTTAGCTCCTGTGTGACACAGCACAAACACACTAGTGCCGCACTGTTAGCTCCTGTGTGACACAGCACAAACACACTAGTGCCGCACTGTTAGCTCCTGTGTGACACAGCACAAACACACTAGCTCCTGTGTGACACAGCACAAACACACTAGCTCCTGTGTGACACGGCATAGACACACTAGCTCCTGTGTGACACAGCACAAACACACTAGTGCCGCACTGTTAGCTCCCGTGTGACACAGCACAAACACACTAGTGCCGCACTGTTAGCTCCTGTGTGACACAGCACAAACACACTAGTGCCGCACTGTTAGCTCCCATGTGACACAGCACAAACACACTAGTGCCGCACTGTTAGCTCCTGTGTGACACAGCACAAACACACTAGTGCCGCACTGTTAGCTCCTGTGTGACACAGCACAAACACACTAGTGCCGCACTGTTAGCTCCTGTGTGACACAGCACAGACACACTAGTGCCGCACTGTTATCTCCTGTGTGACACAGCACAAACACACTAGCTCCCGTGTGACACAGCACAAACACACTAGTGCCGCACTGTTAGCTCCCGTGTGACACAGCACAAACACACTAGCTCCCGTGTGACACAGCACAAACACACTAGCTCCCGTGTGACACAGCACAGACACACTAGCTCCTGTGTGACACAGCACAGACACACTAGTGCCGCACTGTTAGCTCCAGTGTGACACAGCACAAACACACTAGTGCCGCACTGTTAGCTCCTGTGTGACACAGCACAAACACACTAGTGCCGCACTGTTAGCTCCTGTGTGACACAGCACAAACACACTAGCTCCTGTGTGACACAGCACAAACACACTAGTGCCGCACTGTTAGCTCCTGTGTGACACAGCACAAACACACTAGTGCCGCACTGTTAGCTCCCGTGTGACACAGCACAAACACACTAGTGCCGCACTGTTAGCTCCTGTGTGACACAGCACAAACACAGTAGTGCCGCACTGTTAGCTCCCGTGTGACACAGCACAAACACACTAGTGCCGCACTGTTAGCTCCCGTGTGACACAGCACAAACACACTAGTGCCGCACTGTTAGCTCCCGTGTGACACAGCACAAACACACTAGTGCCGCACTGTTAGCTCCTGTGTGACACAGCACAAACACACTAGTGCCGCACTGTTAGCTCCTGTGTGACACAGCACAGACACACTAGCTCCTGTGTGACACAGCACAAACACACTAGTGCCGCACTGTTAGCTCCCGTGTGACACAGCACAAACACACTAGTGCCGCACTGTTAGCTCCTGTGTGACACAGCACAAACACACTAGTGCCGCACTGTTAGCTCCCATGTGACACAGCACAAACACACTAGCTCCTGTGTGACACAGCACAGACACACTAGTGCCGCACTGTTAGCTCCCATGTGACACAGCACAAACACACTAGCTCCTGTGTGACACAGCACAAACACACTAGTGCCGAACTGTTGGCTCCTGTGTGACACAGCACAGACACACTAGTGCCGCACTGTTATCTCCTGTGTGATACAGCACAAACACACTAGTGCCGCACTTTTAGCTCCTGTGTGACACAGCACAAACACACTAGTGCCGCACTGTTAGCTCCCGTGTGACACAGCACAAACACACTAGTGCCGCACTGTTAGCTCCCGTGTGACACAGCACAAACACACTAGTGCCGCACTGTTAGCTCCTGTGTGACACAGCACAAACACACTAGTGCCGCACTGTTAGCTCCTGTGTGACACAGCACAAACACACTAGTGCCGCACTGTTAGCTCCTGTGTGACACAGCACAAACACACTAGTGCCGCACTGTTAGCTCCTGTGTGACACAGCACAAACACACTAGTGCCGCACTGTTAGCTCCCGTGTGACACAGCACAAACACACTAGTGCCGCACTGTTAGCTCCCGTGTGACACAGCACAAACACACTAGTGCCGCACTGTTAGCTCCCGTGTGACACAGCTCAAACACACTAGTGCCGCACTGTTAGCTCCCGTGTGACACAGCACAAAACACACTAGTGCCGCACTGTTAGCTCCTGTGTGACACAGCACAGACACACTAGCTCCTGTGTGACACAGCACAAACACACTAGTGCCGCACTGTTAGCTCCCGTGTGACACAGCACAAACACACTAGTGCCGCACTGTTAGCTCCCGTGTGACACAGCACAAACACACTAGTGCCGCACTGTTAGCTCCTGTGTGACACAGCACAGACACACTAGCTCCTGTGTGACACAGCACAAACACACTAGTGCCGCACTGTTAGCTCCCGTGTGATACAGCACAAACACACTAGTGCCGCACTGTTAGCTCCCGTGTGACACAGCACAAACACACTAGTGCCGCACTGTTAGCTCCCGTGTGACACAGCACAAACACACTAGTGCCGCACTGTTAGCTCCCGTGTGATACAGCACAAACACACTAGTGCCGCACTGTTAGCTCCCGTGTGACACAGCACAAACACACTAGTGCCGCACTGTTAGCTCCCGTGTGATACAGCACAAACACACTAGTGCCGCACTGTTAGCTCCCGTGTGACACAGCACAAACACACTAGCTCCTGTGTGACACAGCACAAACACACTAGTGCCGCACTGTTAGCTCCCGTGTGACACAGCACAAACACACTAGTGCCGCACTGTTAGCTCCCGTGTGACACAGCACAAACACACTAGCTCCTGTGTGACACAGCACAAACACACTAGTGCCGCACTGTTAGCTCCTGTGTGACACAGCACAAACACACTAGTGCCGCACTGTTAGCTCCTGTGTGACACAGCACAGGACACACTAGTGCCGCACTGTTAGCTCCTGTGTGACACAGCACAGACACACTAGTGCCGCACTGTTAGCTCCTGTGTGACACAGCACAGACACACTAGCTCCTGTGTGACACAGCACAAACACACTAGTGCCGCACTGTTAGCTCCTGTGTGACACAGCACAAACACACTAGTGCCGCACTGTTAGCTCCTGTGTGACACAGCACAAACACACTAGCTCCCGTGTGACACAGCACAAACACACTAGTGCCGCACTGTTAGCTCCTGTGTGACACAGCACAAACACACTAGTGCCGCACTGTTAGTTCCTGTGTGACACAGCACAAACACACTAGTGCCGCACTGTTAGCTCCCGTGTGACACAGCACAAACACACTAGTGCCGCACTGTTAGCTCCCGTGTGACACAGCACAAACACACTAGTGCCGCACTGTTAGCTCCCGTGTGACACAGCACAAACACACTAGTGCCGCACTGTTAGCTCCCGTGTGACACAGCACAAACACACTAGCTCCTGTGTGACACAGCACAAACACACTAGTGCCGCACTGTTAGCTCCTGTGTGACACAGCACAAACACACTAGTGCCGCACTGTTAGCTCCTGTGTGACACAGCACAAACACACTAGTGCCGCACTGTTAGTTCCTGTGTGATACAGCACAAACACACTAGTGCCGCACTGTTAGCTCCTGTGTGACACAGCACAGACACACTAGCTCCTGTGTGACACGGCATAGACACACTAGCTCCTGTGTGACACAGCACAAACACACTAGTGCCGCACTGTTAGCTCCCGTGTGACACAGCACAAACACACTAGTGCCGCACTGTTAGCTCCTGTGTGACACAGCACAAACACACTAGTGCCGCACTGTTAGCTCCTGTGTGACACAGCACAAACACACTAGCTCCTGTGTGACACAGCACAAACACACTAGCTCCTGTGTGACACAGCACAAACACACTAGCTCCTGTGTGACACAGCACAAACACACTAGTGCCGCACTGTTAGCTCCTGTGTGACACAGCACAAACACACTAGTGCCGCACTGTTAGCTCCTGTGTGACACAGCACAAACACACTAGTGCCGCACTGTTAGCTCCCATGTGACACAGCCACAAACACACTAGTGCCGCACTGTTAGCTCCTGTGTGACACAGCACAAACACACTAGTGCCGCACTGTTAGCTCCCTCTGTGACACAGCACAAACACACTAGTGCCGCACTGTTAGCTCCTGTGTGACACAGCACAGACACACTAGTGCCGCACTGTTATCTCCTGTGTGACACAGCACAAACACACTAGCTCCCGTGTGACACAGGCAACAAACACACTAGTGCCGCACTGTTAGCTCCCGTGTGACACAGCACAAACACACTAGCTCCCGTGTGACACAGCACAAACACACTAGCTCCTGTGTGACACAGCACAAACACACTAGCTCCTGTGTGACACAGCACAGACACACTAGTGCCGCACTGTTAGCTCCAGTGTGACACAGCACAAACACACTAGTGCCGCACTGTTAGCTCCTGTGTGACACAGCACAAACACACTAGTGCCGCACTGTTAGCTCCTGTGTGACACAGCACAAACACACTAGCTCCTGTGTGACACAGCACAAACACACTAGTGCCGCACTGTTAGCTCCTGTGTGACACAGCACAAACACACTAGTGCCGCACTGTTAGCTCCCGTGTGACACAGCACAAACACACTAGTGCCGCACTGTTAGCTCCTGTGTGACACAGCACAAACACAGTAAGTGCCGCACTGTTAGCTCCCGTGTGACACAGCACAAACACACTAGTGCCGCACTGTTAGCCTCCCGTGTGACACAGCACAAACACACTAGTGCCGCACTGTTAGCTCCCGTGTGACACAGCACAAAACACACTAGTGCCGCACTGTTAGCTCCTGTGTGACACAGCACAAACACACTAGTGCGCACCTGTTTAGCTCCCGTGTGACACAGCACAGACACACTAGCTCCTGTGTGACACAGCACAAACACACTAGTGCCGCACTGTTAGCTCCCGTGTGACACAGCACAAACACACTAGTGCCGCACTGTTAGCTCCTGTGTGACACAGCACAAACACACTAGTGCCGCTCTGTTAGCTCCCATGTGATACAGCACAAACACACTAGCTCCCGTGTGACACAGGCACAAACACACTAGTGCCGCACTGTTAGCTCCCGTGTGACACAGCACAAACACACTAGTGCCGCACTGTTATCTCCTGTGTGACACAGCACAAACACACTAGTGCCGCACTGTTAGCTCCCATGTGACACAGCACAAACACACTAGCTCCCGTGTGACACAGCACAAACACACTAGTGCCGCACTGTTAGCTCCCATGTGACACAGCACAAACACACTAGCTCCTGTGTGACACAGCACAAACACACTAGTGCCGCACTGTTAGCTCCCGTGTGACACAGCACAAACACACTAGTGCCGCACTGTTAGTTCCCGTGTGACACAGCACAAACACACTAGTGCCGCACTGTTAGCTCCCGTGTGACACAGCACAAACACACTAGTGCCGCACTGTTAGCTCCCGTGTGACACAGCACAAACACACTAGTGCCGCACTGTTAGTTCCTGTGTGATACAGCACAAACACACTAGCTCCTGTGTGACACAGCACAAACACACTAGTGCCGCACTGTTAGCTCCTGTGTGACACAGCACAAACACACTAGTGCTGCACTGTTAGCTCCTGTGTGACACAGCACAAACACACTAGTGCCGCACTGTTATCTCCCGTGTGACACAGCACAAACACACTAGTGCCGCACTGTTAGCTCCTGTGTGACACAGCACAGACACACTAGTGCCGCACTGTTAGCTCCTGTGTGACACAGCACAAACACACTAGTGCCGCACTGTTAGCTCCCGTGTGACACAGCTCAAACACACTAGTGCCGCACTGTTAGTTCCTGTGTGATACAGCACAAACACACTAGTGCCGCACTGTTAGTTCCTGTGTGATACAGCACAAACACACTAGTGCCGCACTGTTAGTTCCTGTGTGATACAGCACAAACACACTAGCTCCTGTGTGACACAGCACAAACACACTAGTGCCGCACTGTTAGCTCCTGTGTGACACAGCACAAACACACTAGTGCCGCACTGTTAGCTCCTGTGTGACACAGCACAAACACACTAGCTCCTGTGTGACACCGCACAAACACACTAGTGCCGCACTGTTAGCTCCCGTGTGACACAGCACAAACACACTAGTGCCGCACTGTTAGCTCCCGTGTGACACAGCACAAACACACTAGTGCCGCACTGTTAGCTCCTGTGTGATACAGCACAAACACACTAGTGCCGCACTGTTAGCTCCTGTGTGACACAGCACACACACACTAGCTCCTGTGTGACACAGCACACACACACTAGCTCCTGTGTGACACAGCACAAACACACTAGTGCCGCACTGTTAGTTCCTGTGTGACACAGCACAAACACACTAGTGCCGCACTGTTAGCTCCTGTGTGACACAGCACAAACACACTAGTGCCGCACTGTTAGCTCCCATGTGACACAGCACAAACACACTAGCTCCTGTGTGACACAGCACAGACACACTAGTGCCGCACTGTTAGCTCCCATGTGACACAGCACAAACACACTAGTGCCGCACTGTTAGCTCCTGTGTGACACAGCACAGACACACTAGTGCCGCACTGTTAGCTCCTGTGTGACACAGCACAAACACACTAGCTCCTGTGTGACACAGCACAAACACACTAGTGCCGCACTGTTAATTCCTGTGTGATACAGCACAAACACACTAGCTCCTGTGTGACACAGCACAAACACACTAGTGCCGCACTGTTAGCTCCTGTGTGACACAGCACAAACACACTAGTGCCGCACTGTTAGTTCCTGTGTGATACAGCACAAACACACTAGCTCCTGTGTGACACAGCACAAACACACTAGAGCAGCATTGTTATCTCCTGTGTGATACAGCACAAACACACTAGTGCCGCACTGTTAGCTCCTGTGTGACACAGCACAAACACACTAGTGCCGCACTGTTAGCTCCCGTGTGACACAGCACAAACACACTAGTGCCGCACTGTTAGCTCCCATGTGACACAGCACAAACACACTAGTGCCGCACTGTTAGCTCCTGTGTGACACTGCACAAACACACTAGTGCCGCACTGTTAGCTCCTGTGTGACACAGCACAAACACACTAGTGCCGCACTGTTAGCTCCCATGTGACACAGCACAAACACAGTAGTGCCGCACTGTTAGCTCCTGTGTGACACAGCACAAACACACTAGCTCCAGTGTGACACAGCACAAACACACTAGTGCCGCACTGTTAGCTCCTGTGTGACACAGCACAAACACACTAGCTCCTGTGTGACACAGCACAAACACACTAGTGCCGCATTGTTATCTCCTGTGTGATACAGCACAAACACACTAGTGCCGCACTGTTAGCTCCTGTGTGACACAGCACAAACACACTAGTGCCGCACTGTTAGCTCCCGTGTGACACAGCACAAACACACTAGCACCTGTGTGACACAGCACAAACACACTAGTGCCGCACTGTTAGCTCCTGTGTGATACAGCACAAACACACTAGTGCCGCCACTGTTAGCTCCTGTGTGATACAGCACAAACACACTAGTGCCCGCACTGTTAGCTCCTGTGTGACACAGCACAAACACACTAGCTCCTGTGTGACACAGCACAAACCACACTAGTGCCCGCACTGTTAGCTCCCGTGTGACACAGCACAAACACACTAGTGCCGCACTGTTAGAC
>NC_069503.1:1155630200-1155777700 GCF_027579735.1 Bombina bombina | reverse complement strand
CAACCTAAGGTATTAAACATGGGGTATTTTGACTCTTTACCATGCAACTATTTTACCACCAATCTATGCCAAAGTTTGAAAAGAAAAAAAAAAAGTGGTGATTTTTTGACAAAATAGCAATTTAAGAATACATTTACTGAGAACGTTAAGGGTTACTGCCAAATAACACCCCAATATGTCTTCAGCAGCATCTCCTGAGTACAGTGATACCACCCATGTATAGGTCTGTTGGGTTCTCTGGGGGCTAAAAGGCCTTATTTTTAGGGGGCGCATTCCAGTTTTTTAACTTGGAATTTTCATATGTCATCATGCACCCATGTCCTATTTGGGACATTTCTGAAGCCGGACAATGCAAATTACCCCCATCAAACCATATATTTTTAAAAAGTAGACACCCTAGGGTATTTAAAATGCTGTTATTTTAACACTTTCCATGCACTATTTCAACCACTAGTCTTTGTCAAACTTTTGGGTAGTCATTTTTTTGTGTTATTTTTCACACACATTGTACTTTAGGCATGGATTCTCAGTCTCTGTTATGTGTTACTGCCAGAAAACACCTCAATATGTGTTCAACAACATCTCCTGAGTACAGTGACACCACCCATGTATAGGTGTGTCGGGTTCTCTGGGGGCTAAAAGGCCTTAATTTTAGGGGGCGCATTCCAGTTTTTCAACTTGGAATTTTCACATCTGTCGTCATGCACCCATGTCCTATTTGGGACATTTCTGAAGCCGGCCAATGTAAATTACCCTCATCAAACCATATATATTTGAAAAGTAGACACCCTAGGGTATTTCAAATGCTGGTATTTTAACACTTTCCATGCACTAATTCAACCACTAGTCTTTGTCAAACTTTTGGGTAGTCATTTTTTTGTGTTATTTTTCACACACATTGTACTTTAGGCATGGATTCTCAGTTTCCTGTTGTGTTACTGCAAAAAAAAACTCAATATGTGTTCAACAACATCTCCTGAGTACAGTGATATCACCCATGTATAGGTGTGTTGGGTTCTCTGGGGGCTAAAAGGCCTTAATTTTAGGGGGCGCATTCCAGTTTTTCAACTTGGAATTTTCACATCCCATGCACCCATGTCCTATGTAGGGCATTTCTGAAGCCGGCCAATGTAATTTACCCCCATCAAACCACCAGTCTTTGTCAAACTATTTGGCAGTCATTTTTTGTGTGTTATTTTTCACACACATTGTACTTTAGACATGAATTCTCAGCTCCTGTTATGTGTTACTGCCAAAGAAGACCCCAATATGTGTTCACCAACATCTCCTGAGTACAGTGATACCACCTATGCATAAGTTTCTTGGTTAGTTCGGGGGGTGTAATGCCAAATGTCCAACATGCGTTTGTGTTTTTTTTTTTCACATTTAACATATTTTCTTTGCCTATTGTCTTTTTGGGGGTATTTTAACATACCCCAATTTATTTGTTTACATGAATGTGCATATTTTTGAAATGTTGACACCCCAAGGTATTGTATATGGTGTGCTTTGATGCCTTTGAAGCAACCGTTTTAGCCAAAAAAAATTGGAGAAAGTGTTTGGTGGCAATTTTTCAATTTTCATTTTTACACACACATTGCTTTTTGACTATGATTTAGGAGAGACTGTTGTAAGTTAGTGCAAAAAAAATACTACAGGTTGTTTTCTGCAAGGCACCTTGAGAACACCTATGCCCCCCATGCATAGGTTTGACAGGGGTTTTTGTAAAAAAAAAAAAAAAAAGAACAGCCCCATTTTAGAAAAAAAAATATATTAGTGAAATGTAAAAATCTGGCACATTAAAAGTAAAAAAATAACAACAAAAAATTTAACAGTAAGCATAACAAAAAAAAATAACAGCAAATGTATTTATTTTTTAAAAATTGACCATTGTATGGTACCGCTTGAAGCAGTCCCCAATGCAGAGTCCAGGCTGTCCAGGGCAATCAGGACAGTGATATACAGTGTCCCTTCTCTTCCCCCTCTTGGTACAGACTCTGCATTTTTTTTGTGGTTTCTGCTTTGTGGCAGTAGGGGGGATTTTAAAAATAAAATGGGGTAGCCCCCAACTCTGCTCTCTCCCATCACCGCCCGGGGAGCAGGTGCATCATGGTACAAAATCCCCGAAATGATCTGGAGCTGAAACTGTAAAAAAGTCTGTTTCATTCCGGGGTTTGCTTTTTTGAACAACAAAAAAAGCGTTGTGGGTTGCAATCTGCATTAGGTAAATTGCAACCTTTTTGTACCAGGCCCTTGTCTTCCGCATAATTAGGTAAGGCTGCAGCAGCTGATCAGCCAGATCAACCCCACCCATATGCCGGTTATAAGACTTGATGCACACTGGCTTCCTTATGATCTCAGCTCTGCCACGTACAGAGACCACCACCGTCCTCTCTGTGTGGATGGTGGTAAGAAGGTATACATCCTTCTTGTCTCTGTACTTAAGTGCCAACAGCTCCTCTTGGCGCAGAGCTGAGGTCTCCCCCCCTTTGTAGCCGGGTGCGTACAAGTTGTCCTGGGAAACCTGTGCGGTTCTTTTTAATAGTACCGCAAGCTACTGTATCAAAGCAATACAGTAGCTTGAACAAAAGGACACTTGTATAAAAATTGTCTAAGTACAAGTGATACCCTTTGTTCATTAGGGGTAATATCAGGTCCCAGACAATCTTGCCAGTGGTTCCCATATGTTCTGGGCAACCTGGAGGGTCAAGGTGGCTATCCTTTCCCTCATACACCCGGAAGGCCTGAGTATACCCAGTCTCGCTGTCACAGAGCTTATACACCTTTACCCCATACCTGGAGCGCTTGGAAGGAATATACTGCTTGAATCCCAGCCTTCCCTTATACTTCATCAGGGATTCATCAACGCATATATTCCTTCCAGGTGTATAAGCCTCTGCAAACCTGGCAGAAAAGTGGGTAATCAGGGGGCGGATTTTATACAGCCTGTCAAATTGGGGATGCTCCCTAGGGGGGCACAGGCTGTTGTCGCTGAAGTGCATGAAATGAAGAATCATTTCATACCTCTGCCTCGACATACTCTGGGAGAAAATGGGGGTAAAGCAGATGGGGCTACTGCTCCAGTAGGAGCGAACGGAGGGTTTCTTTATGATGCCCATCAGCATAGTCAATGCCCAGAATTTTTTAAATTCTGGGACATTGATGGGGGCCCATTGCTGCTTTGCCAAATATGTTTCAGGCTTTGCAGCACGGTACTGATGGGCATATAAATTAGTTTGGGCGACAATGTTCCCCAATACATCATCACCCAGAAACACCTCCAGAAACTGTTGGGGGCTAAAACCTGCCACATCTATATTTATGCCAGCATTTGCTGTGAAGGGTGGGATATCTGGCCTCTGGAGATGAGGCGTTACCCACTCTTCAGCGGCAATGGCAGCAACACGCCTCCTTCTAGCAGGGGGGCTAGCAGCCACAGATACATCACTATCAGTTGAGACTGCATCTAATGATGTATCTGAGCATATGGCAGGGTCAAAATTGGGGTCTGAGTCAGATATAGAGGCATCTGACTCTGACGCAAGGATGGCATATGCCTCCTCAGCACTATATGTTTTCTTTGACATTATTGTATCTGTCACAGAAAACCAAAATTAATTAACTAAATGGCCTTTGGGTTTTTTAAAAAAAAAGTACAGCTATGCTAATGCCAGTGATTTATAGCGATCACTGGCAAGCTAGGGGTTAAATACTCTTTAAATTAACTAAATGGCTCTGAAAGGAGCATTTGGGTTTTTAAAAAATTACAACAACAAAAATTAACCCCTAAAAAATGCACAGACAGCAAAAAAGTACAGCTATGCTAATGCCAGTGATTTATAGCGATCACTGGCAAGCTAGGGGTTAAATACTCATTAAATTAAATTAGCTAAATGGCTCTGAAAGGAGCCTTTGGGTTTTTAAAAAATTACAACAACAAAAATTAACCCCTAAAAAAATGCACAGACAGCAAAAAAGTACAGCTATGCTAATGCAGTGATTTATAGCGATCACTGGCAAGCTAGGGGTTAAATACTCTTTAAATTAAATTAGCTAAATGGCTCTGAAAGGAGCCTTTGGGTTTTTAAAAAATTACAACAACAAAAATTAACCCCTAAAAAATGCACAGACAGCAAAAAAAAGTGCAGCTATGCTACTGCCAGTGATTTATAGCGATCACTGGCAAGCTAGGGGGTTAATGGCTCTGAAAAGAGCCTTTGGATTTTAAATTTTTTAACAAATAAAAGAAATAAATCTCTCTCTGCTAAAATACAGGTCTCTCTCTCTCTCCAACAAAATAGCAAGTGAGGAGAGGGAGGGAGATCCACACTGATCAGAGTCAATATTTACAAATATTGACCTGATCAGACAAATGGGAGATTTTATTATTATTATTTTTTTTTTGTGGGAAGGCTCAGATTGGGTGACCCTAGCTTGCCCCTATGGTGAGGCAGGCTAGGGACACCCCCAGAGGCCCCATGGATGCACTGGGCATCGCCATTTTGGAAGCCTCATGGGGGAGGGGGGGGGGCTATATGTGGGGGCTTTTTTATTTTATTAGCGTTTTTTCCCAATTTTCTTTTTTATTTATACACTAACTAAGTGCCTCGACCCACCGAGGCACTTAGCACACTAGCAGAGCATCGGAAGCGTGACCAATCGCTTCCGATGCTCTGCTGCACTGCCGGGCTCCACGTGGAGCAAAACCGGAAGTGATCACTCAAGGGGGAGTGATCAATCCGGTCCCGGCACTCCGGAACAGCACTGCAGGGATGCCTAGACATCGAGGCATCTCTGCGGTACTGTAATAGTGTCTGGAAGCGATCTTGATCGCTTCCAGTACTCACTTTAGCCGAGGACGTGCAGGGTACGTCGTCAGGCGTTAACTGCCTTTTTTTTTTTTCAGACGTACCCTGCACGTCCTCGGTCACTAAGGGGTTAAAGAGCGAAGAATGCCCCATAAAAAAGTACAAAAAGAAAGTCTAGCGCAGAGCTGGGTATCGTCATACACCATAAACAAGGGATAAGAGAAGGGAATTAATACAGCTTCCTTATGAGTAAATATTACTAGTATGAATGCTTAATATAACAGGGAATATGTCATAAAAAGCCTACAAAATATAAGGTTATTATAGATCAATACTCCAAATGCAAAACACCAAACCAACAACGTGTGCGTCTACAACACAGCAATGAGATAAAATACAGAAGAATTAAAAAGCGAAAAAGTATGCACGATGGGTTGTACTTTATAAATGAATGATTGTAAATCTCACTCTAAACATCTCTAGACTAGACAGTCGGGTAGCTAATATTAAAATTAATCACTAACATAAAAGTAAAAAATAATAAATGTAACTATATACATATAAAAAACATAGCAATCATAGGGAACAGGACATAATGTATATCTCTCAAGTCTTTTGTTCCCGGATAGTCCACTGAAAGGTAAATGACAGTCAATGTAAGGATATTGTGCGGTAAGAAAAAAATCCAACAAATAAAAATATCACAGAGATTGATAGCAAATATCCTCCCCTTCTGGTCAGTCGTACTTAGGAAATTTGACCTCAATCGTATGAGGTAAGTAGATGCCTGTCGATACACCGTGATCACCGGGCGGTTGTATTGAATTTGGTTTCCCCCCTGCTGTGCCACCGCGGGCTGTAGATCCAAGATGCAGCTGTTCTGTCAGACCGTAGAACTGACTCCTTGTTGAAGAGATTACTGCCTGGACTTCTCACCCATGTTTACCGGAAATGACAGAGGGAAGAGGAATAGTGTGATACCGTTTATTTACACATAAAAAACAAGGGTACAGCAAATGGCTCCTTAAGGTAAGAAACCTCAATCACAATGAGGTAAGTGTACAGCTAAGAATGGAATCTCCGTCTGCAACTCGCAAGAAAGAAAACGGGATGCCTGCCACGAAACCTTACGCGTTTCGAAGATCAACATCTTCTTCATCAGAGTAATGTGTACAATAGCATCCCATACAACTTTAAATAATAACCTGTATTTGTGGTTTTTTCTCAGGCACCCGATTCCGGCTTGCGGTTGGAGGGAGTGTGATGATGTCAGGTACTGTGTTCCGTATTATTGGGCACACCTCCGGAGATTTTTAACTAACAGACAAATACAGGACACTTAAATACCATTATACGAAAAGGGGAGAGGGGTTATTCTGCTCTTGTTAACGGAGCTTTATAAAATGTGTCCTAGTATACATAATGAAAGAAGAAATGCTCCCTATATACGAATAGCAATGTAGTGCAATCATTATTGTTTTTTAACAATCCTGCTAAAATATGTTTTATAATTATACATAAATGTGTTACCAATACTCACATTAAGGAGTGTATCTAATAATCGCATTGATTGAAAATATATACATTCAAAGTCCCTACCTAAAGGAGATAATTCTACTTTCAAATTATATAATGTATGCTGAAATCTAGGGGCATATATAAATATTTTACCCAATAAATCAGGAAAAATCCCATTAATTTAAAATATTTACAATATTAAATATCAAGATATACAACCTAAAATACAAGATGTCAACAGTAAAGTGCACATAATAATATAAATCCAGATATAAAGATAAAAATAAGTGGGGGGGGGAAAGGGGAGAGGAGTTGGGAATTTTGTTTATAAAAAAGCTACCACATTAAAGGGACATTAAACACTAAATACATGCTAGATAGAATGATGCATTCAAAGAAAAGATTAGTCCATGACTAACCTGTAGATGTATTTTTTAAAGTTTCATTAGTTGTTGAAAAAGTGACAAAATAAGTGTAAAGTTTTAGTGTCTATAAAACACTGGGAGCTGCCATGTTGTAACTTGTGTTACCTTCTCTGCTGTGGCCAATTAGGGACAGTTATACATAGGTCACTAGAGTGTGCAGCCAATGGTTGTGCTGGATTTAACAGTGTTCTGCACTTCCATTTCTAACAAGAACTGAAAAGCTCACAATTTCAGAATGGAATTGCAGGCAAAGAGGACAAAATAAATAATGAAAGTATATTGCAGAGTTGTTTTATTATATACAATTTATCATTTTATATTACCATCTCAAAGTGTTTAATGTCCCTTTAATATCTTTATTTAGGCCATGGGGTATAAGTGTATTAAAATGATGTATCCAAAAGGTTTCCCTATGACGAAGTTTCATTAACCTATCCCCTCCTAAAGATAATGGGGGAACATACTCCAGTACAGATCCTCTTAGACATTTAGGGTCGCTATTATGTACTGCCCTGTAAAGTTCTGATAAACTATGGTCCTTGAAGGATGATTCAATATTGGAGATATGTTCTACCAGTCTTTTTTTTATACAGACGTTTGGTACGACCTATATACTGCAGATTACAACTGCACTTTAAAATGTAGACCACAAAGGGGGATTTACAGTTAGTGAGATGTTTTAATACACAGGTTTTGTTGTTTGCAGTGGCCTCTATTTTTTTAGTAGGTTTATAACCACTATATGCATGTGTACAACTAGAACAATTATTCCTGTTGCATTTGAAGAAACCTACAGTATTTTTATCTAGCCGATTATTTTTAGTTTACTTGGGGCTAATACATTTTTGATATTTTTGTTCTTTCTAAAGATCACAGTAGGCTTTTCCCCAATAATTTGATCTAGCAGTTTATCCTGTTTAAGTACAGACCAATGTTTTGGATCTTTTTAATATCCGGAGCTGCTTCGTTATATTGTGTAATAAGGCCTGATTTAAATTTGGATATTTGCTATCGATCTCTGTGATATTTTTATTTGTTGGATTTTTTTTCTTACCGCACAATATCCTTACATTGACTGTCATTTACCTTTCAGTGGACTATCCGGGAACAAAAGACTTGAGAGATATACATTATGTCCTGTTCCCTATGATTGCTATGTTTTTTATATGTATATAGTTACGTTTATTATTATTTTTTTACTTTTATGTTAGTGATTCATTTTAATATTAGCTACCCCGACTGTCTAGTCTAGAGATTTTTAGATCAATCATTTATAAAGTACAACCCATCGTGCATACTTTTTCGCTTTTTAATTCTTCTGTATTTGATCTCATTGCTGTGTTGTAGACGCACACGTTGTTATTTTGCATTTGGAGTATTGATCTATGATAACCTTATATTTTGTAGGCTTTTTATGACATATTCCCTGTTATCTTAACCCCTTAATGACCACAGCACTTTTCCATTTTCTGTCCGTTTGGGACCAAGGCTATTTTTACATTTTTGCGGTGTTTGTGTTTAGCTGTAATTTCCCTCTTACTCATTTACTGTACCCACACATATTATATACCGTTTTTCTCGCCATTAAATTAACTTTCTAAAAATACCATTATTTTCATCATATCTTATAATTTACTATAAAAAATTTTATAAAATATGAGGAAAAAATGGAAAAAAACACACTTTTTTTTAACTTTGACCCTCAAAATCTGTTACACATCTACAACCACCAAAAAGAAAACATGCTAAATAGTTTCTAAATTTTGTCCTGAGTTTAGAAATACCTAATATTTACATGTTCTTTGCTTTTTTTGAAAGCTATAGGGCCATAAATACAAGTAGCATTTTGCTATTTCCAAACTACTTTTTTTCAAAATTAGCGCTAGTTACATTGGAACACTAATATCTTTCAGGAATCCCTGAATATCAATGGACATGTGTATATTTTTTTTTAGAAGACATCCCAAAGTATTGATCTAGGCCAATTTTGGTATATTTCATGCCACCATTTCACCGCCAAATGCGATCAAATACAAAAAATCGTTCACTTTTTCACAAATTTTTTCACAAACTTTCGGTTTCTCACTGAAATTATTTACAAACAGCTTGTGCAATTATGGCACAAATGGTTGTAAATGCTTCTCTGGGATCCCCTTTGTTCAGAAATAGCAGACATATATGGCTTTTGGCATTGCTTTTTGGTAATTAGAAGGCCGCTAAATGCCGCTGCGCACCACACGTGTATTATGCCCAGCAGTGCAGGGGTTAATTAGGGAGCTTGTAGGGAGCTTGTATGGTTAATTTTAGCTTTAGTGTAGTGTAGTAGACAACCCAAAGTATTGATCTAGGCCCATTTTGGTATATTTCATGCCACCATTTCACCGCCAAATGCGATCAAATAAAAAAAAAACGTTAAATTTTTCACAATTTTAGGTTTCTCACTGAAATCATTTACAAACAGCTTGTGCAATTATGGCACAAATGGTTGTAAATGCTTCTCTGGGATCCCCTTTGTTCAGAAATAGCAGATATATATGACTTTGGCGTTGCTTTCTGGTAATTAGAAGGCCGCAAAATGCTGCTGCGCATCACATGTGTATTATGGCTAGCAGTGAAGGGGTTAATTAGGAAGTTTGTAGGGAGCTTGCAGGGTTAATTTTAGCTTTAGTGTAGAGATCAGCCTCCCACCTGACACATCAGACCCCCTGATCCCTCCCAAACAGCTCCCTTCCCTCCCCCACCCCACAATTGTCCCCGCCATCTTAAGTACTGGCAGAAAGTCTGCCAGTACTAAAATAAAAGCTTTTTGGGGGGTTTAGGTTTTTTTAAAAAATAAAAAAATAATTCTTCTGCTGTGTAGGACCCCACTTAGCCTCCAACCTCCCTGATCCCCCCCAAAACAGCTCTGTAACCCTTCCCTATCTGCCTTATTGGGGGCCATCTTGGGTACTGGCAGCTGTCTGCCAGTACCCAGCTTGCACAAAAAAGGGCTTTTTTTTTCTTTTCTTAGTGTTTTTTTTTCTGTAGTGTAGCTTCCCCAAACACCCCCCCACCACCACAAACCCCCACCACCTCATTGATCGTATTTTTATTTTACATTTTTTTAACTGATTGCCTTTTTCTGTAGTGTAGCGGTTCCCACCCGCTCCCTCCCCGTGCACGCGCCCGCCCCCGCCCTCCCGTGCACGCGCGTCCGTCCGTGCGCGCCCCCGGGCATCCCCGCCCACGATCCCGCCCCCCCTCCACATCTCCAGGGCCATCGATGGCCGCCACCCGCCTCCCGGTACTGCTCCCACCCACCAACGAAGGAAGCCACCGATCTCCGGTGCAGAGAGGGCCACAGAGTGGCTCTCTCTGCATCGGATGGCTTCAAAAGGTTATTGCAGGATGCCTCCATATCGAGGCATCACTGCAATAACCGGAAAGCAGCTGGAAGCAAACAGGATCGCTTCCAGCTGCTTTCCACACCGAGGACGTGCAGGGTACGTTCTCAGGCATTAACTGCCTTTTTTTTGAGGACGTACCCTGCACATCCTCGGTCGTTAAGGGGTTAAAGGGACAGTCTAGGCCAAAATTAAAACTACATGCTCTATCTGAATCATGAACGTTTAACACTTTTCCAATTTACTTTTATCACCAATTTTGCTTTGTTCTCTTGGTATTTTTAGTTGAAAGCTTAATCTAGGAGGTTCATATGCTCATTTCTTAGACCTTGAAGGCCACCTCTTTTCAGAATGCATTTGCACAGTTTTTCACCACTAGAGGGTGTTAGTTCACGTATTTCATATAGATAACACTGTGCTTGTGCACGTGAAGTTATCTGGGAGCAGGCAGTGATTGGCTAAACTGCAAATCTCTCAAAAGAACTGAACTAAAGGGGCAGTTTGCAGAGGCTTAGATACAAGAAAACCAGAGGTTAAAAGTATATTATTATAACTGTGTTGGTTATGCAAAACTGGGGAATGGGTAATAAAGGGATTATCTATCTTTTAAAACAATAAAAATTCTGGTGTAGACTGTCCTTTTAATCATCCATACTAGTAATATTTACTCATAGGGAAGCTGCATTGATTCCCTTCTCTTTTTCCAAATTTTATGGCTGTATTACCTGTACATCAAGTTTCGGAACAAGACCAAGGATTTTATTCCATCCTTTTCAATTATTCCCAAGAAAGAAAGGAATTTGGTGACCTAAAGGCTTAAAGGGACAGTTAACACTAGAATTTTTATTATTCAAAAAGATAGATAATCCCTTTATTACCCATTTTGCATAACCAACACAGTTATATTAATATACTTTTACCTCTGTAATTACCTTGTATCTAAGCCTCTGCAGACTGCCCCCTTATTTCAGTTCTTTTGACAGACTTGCATTTTAGCCAATCAGTGCTGGCTCCTAGGTAACTCCACGGGCATCAGCACAATGTTATATATATATTGCATACATGAACTAATACCCTCTAGTGGTGAAAAAATGTCAAAATGCATTCAGATAGAAGGTGGCCTTCAAGGGCTAAGAAATTAGCATAGAAGTCTACCTAGGTTTAGCTTTCAACTAAGAATACAAAGAGAACAAAGCAAAACTAATGATATAAGTAAATTTGAACGTTGTTTAAAATTACATGCCCTATCTGAATCATGAAAGTTTATTTTTGACTAGATTGTCCCTTTAATGACTTTAAATACATTTCTCAGAGTTCCTATTTTCAAAATAGTAACAATCTTCCAAGAACAGGGGCGGTACTGCATGGCACACCACGTGACCGGGTGTGATCTTATTGATTTCCTCTTTCCTGACAGTGCGGTTTGCAGGAGACAAAGCGGTTTCTCTGTGGGGCCTGGGTCATAGGAGGTGGTGAGTGCCCCAGCCATTGGGGTATAAAGGTGCCATTTATCTTTTTCTATAGTCCATCTTAGAAGCACAAGCTATGGAGGAATCTGATGCGTTAGAGGGTACCCTCTTGTTACCTAAATCTAATACCTGTTTTTATTGTGAGGAGGCTACGATATACCCACCTGCTCAATTATGTTCCATATGCCTTGCTAAAGTACTATATCTAAGAAACCCAAGATGTTTACTACCACTGAGCCGTCCACCTCTGAGGGGTCCCTGCATTCATCTCCTATTACACATGCAGCTTCCCATTGCACTGCTAATCCTCCTTCGGGAGGGCCCTCTTACCGTCAGACTTTACTGAACAGCTACTAACGGCAGTGTCTGTGTCCTTCAGTGCTTTACCTCGTCCTGCTAAGCGAAAGGTTAAATATTGCTATCCTTCCCAGCAGTCATCTACCAACTTGTTGGATTTATCTGATACAAGATTATCCGCTGATGAGGACGCCTCTGATACTTCAAAGGATGCTCTTTCTGGTTCGGAATCTGCTGCCTCTTTAAACCTCCGGTTGAGGAGGAACCAGACCTTAGGTTTAGGATAGAACAATTACGCTTTCTGTTAAAGGAAGTTTTGGCTACTTTAGAGGTTCCAGAACCTAAATTATCAGAGGAACCTTCTATTCCTAAACTTGATAAGGTTTATGAGACAGGGTGGTGCCACAGACTTTCCCGGTTCCCGTAAAGATGGCGAATGAATGGGAGAGGGGGGCGGAGCTGGCAGTGGTGAGGTATGGCCGCACTGTAAGTGAGCTCCGAGTGCCGATGCCCAAGATCACCTATCTGCAGAGCTAAATAAGGAGATATCAGCCACACATTACCCTGTAAGACCTTTAGGGATGTGACCGGACACAACAGGTGTGACATATCACAAGGTCTCACAGTTACACAGCGCTCCGAAACGGGGCCTACACTCCGGCCGCCATTTTAAGCCTGAGAATAGTTTCAGCTACCACGCACCAGGGAAATACAGGCGATCAGAGGGCCTAACTGACTCCATGCACTAAGCAGTATGACTCCTTGAAAGGAAGGTCAGTAATCCATTATTATGGAACAGTGTCATTAGCGGACTATATACATCCACAACTTTTTAAGCTAATAGCACTCCTTCACCCTGCATTTTAAAAATATGCGCTGTACACTATAAATGATAGCCCAAACTATCAGGCCATATACTAGACTTTTACTCTTTCTACCACGCCACATGATGCCAGCTATGTACGCTACCATCTAAATAGTCCTAAGTATCAGCCATATTCACAAACTTAATGAAGTCCTCTACCTATCTTGTGCCCTATGAGTATGTAACATCTATTTTTCTGCTCCTTATCACAGCACGCTGAAACTTAGTGTAGCAGGAAAATTAATTGACTGACAAGACACATACTGGTAGTAAAGGAGCCAATTCACAGTGGGTGCATTTAAAGCCATAATATCGCTGTCCATCATCAAGATGTCGCCGAAAAAACTACCAAAGCCAGACAAAAAGCATAAAAAACAACCTAATGCTCGCACTTCAGTGAGCTCCTTTTTCAAAGTTCCAGGTAACACACAAGTTGCCTCATTTGAGCCTACTGAAACACAAAGATCAGCTTCGTCAGCCTCAGACAATGACAGAACAATGGAAGAACCAATACAGATTTCCAAGGCCTTCATGGCTACAATGCCATCTAAACTCGATCTAGACAACCTAGTTATAAAAGTTTGTGAATGCACCAAGGAAGAAATTGCAGGCCTTAGGAAACACATGACTGAAATGGGCAACCGAATAGAGGCTCTTGAAGAAGACAACTAACTCAATCAATCTGAAATATCCACGTTACAAACTACCATCAAACACATGGTCTACTACTTCTCCAATTGCAGGACAAATTAGAAGACCTGGAAAACAGGGAATGCAGACAAAACCTGCGTATCAGAGGGACTCAGAACTACCTAACACCCTCCCTGAATTCCTAAAAGGCCTTTCCTCCCATCTTCTGGGCCCGGCATCAACTTATGAAACATCAATGTATAGAGCGCTTAGACCACGACCCCCAGACAAAGCACCACCACGCGATGTAGAAGTTAAAGGACTACCAAACTAAAGAAGAAATACTCAAGGCTGCAAGACAACACAAAGTTATCAACTACCAGAATTGCCGTCTCCAAATCTTTGCAGATTTAGCTCCACAAACCCTACAGAGAAGAAGGGAGTTCTAACCACTTACAACAATCCTCAGAGCAAAAGAGATCCCGTAAAGATGGGGATTCTCTTGTTTTCTCAGTGTCCCAACAAGGTATAAAGCACATCTGTAAATCTTTGGATGAAGCCTCAGCTTTCTGCTCCGCCATTGGTATAGAACCTCTACAAAATCTTTCTACAACAGTATAATGTGTACCTACAGATAAGCCATTACCACAAAGACCCACACGTGCTCCATGGTTACTTCAAACTACAAGGAAGACAAAGAAAACGCTGATGACTACACCTTCTGCTACTACATAGGGACTGATATCACTGCAGATGGGTTTTGAAAAAATGTGTGCAATGCTAACACGGTTTATGATGTAATAATTTCTTATTCAGATCTTGCCTACTTTTTAGGTAAAACAACAGATCTAACCTTTAGAAATTTTATTTCCGTTTTTGACAAATTTTTAGCTTCTTTCGAAGCAATGCGCTCTGTTTATTATAAATGTTTGTTCCAAATTGGGATAGGCTATTCTTCCCCTATTGTGTGACACAAGATGTCACGTTCTTTGCTCTTGTTTTTTCCGTTTTTGTTTTCATTGTTCTTATGCTGTTTATTTGATCTCAACAGTTACTATCTAACATTATCTTATATGTTATCTCAGTGTTTACCTGAAGGTTCCATTACAGACCCAGACATAACTACTCATTCCACAAATCATGGTACTTAATTATGACTGACTCATTTTCTCTATCAAAACGCACATTACCAGGAGTTACATGACTTGTACGAAACCACTTAGAATATTAACACAGAATGTAAAAGGGTTCAATGTATCTCACAAAAGGTCACTAGCATTCACTGATATTAATCACAACCAAATAGACATTTTATTCCTACAGGAAATGCATTATGTAGTGGGACAAGAGCCTTCATGTTTTGCCTCAACCTACCCTATTCAATATCACAGCAGTCACCCCTCAAAAAAAATATCAGGAGTCAGTATATTGTTTCACAGGTCATTACCTTTCCAACTGCAACAAAAAGAAAGGGACAATGAAGGGAGATATTTAGCGCTAATGGTTTTGCTATACGGTAGACCAGTTACCCTGGTGAACATATATATGACGATCACTCATCAAGCATCCTTTCGTAAACTAACCAATAATATACTCTTTCTCAAAAGGTTCCCTAGTTATAGGAGGGGACCATAATACACCATTAAACCCAACCCTAGACAACTCCACAGCACAATCTCATATATCCAAACATGCCCTCAAATCGATTAGAGACGATCTAGCACTCTTGACATGACACGTGGCGCATTCAACACCCCGCAAAAAAAAACTTTACCTTCTATTCAACACCTAATCACACATACTTCCGTACTGATTACGTTCTCATAGACCACACAACCATCACATCAGTCATAAACAGAGATCCTCCCCACAGCCTGATCAGATCACTCAGCCGTCCTCTGTAATATACAATGGTCCTCTCTTCCCTTTAAACCGTTTCAATGGCTCTTAGATTACGCCTTGCTTAAGGATAAAATAATATCACAACAAACTGAGAAATCCTTGTTAGATTTTTTTCAGAATAACGACCTGCCAGGAACTGACCCATACATACTGTGGGAAGCACATAAGTGCTTTCTGAGAGGGGAAATTATAAAGATTAAGTCCATTCAACAGAAAGCACATAGATCATTACATCAAGATTTAACCAAACAATTTCAACAACTCGATCAAGCACATAAATTAAATCCAAGTGACGTATCTATTATGTCGCAATTAGACCAAATTAAAAATAAATTGTTTCTGGATCACTCTGCTCAGAGACAAGCACTAAAACAATGTTATTTTGCAGAGTGAAATAGACCGGGTAAACTGTTAGCAAGAGCCCTTAAACTAAACAATCCATTAATTATATTGCAAAGATCCAAGACCCTCCTAATGACCCCACTGTAGAGTCGGTGCGCATCGCAGAGATATTCAGGAACTACTATTCCAAACTCTATAATTTAGCCCCTAGTAAAGATATAGAAGACTACTCCCTTAAATGCCAGCAATACTTAGAATATATTTCCCTCCCTAATGTTCAACAAGACAGTTTAGAATCCCTCTCCAATAACCGTAAAAAGAAATTGAAATTGCGATACATTCCTTAAAACAGGGGAAGAGCCCTGGCCCTGATGGACTTACGGGTAAATACTATAAAACATTCAAACATCCTAATACCTGATATACAGTCGTTTTTTAACCATATTGATGAGGGAAATATCTTGCCCGCATCCATGCTAGAAGCAATAGTAACAGTCATACCAAAACCAAATAAAGATCCAACCATACCCTCAAATTACCGCCTGATTTCCCTCCTTAACATTGACATCAAGTTATATGCAAAGATATATTGGCCACCAGAATGAAGTGTTCTCCCCTCGCTCATACATTCGGACCAGGTGAGCTTTGTGCCGCAGAGGCAAAAGACAACACTGTGAAGGTTCTTCACCTTCTGCAATATGCCTCAGAACACAAACTCCCTCTTATACTATTATCAACAGACGCTGAGAAGGCTTTTGACAGACTGGACTGGACCTTCCTTAACCCTTTGAGTGCTAATGACAGCTCTGAGCCATCACAGAGTTTCCCACTCTGGTGCTAATGACGGCTCAGAGCCGTCACTAGCACTCTCCCACCTTGAGGGAGATCTGGGGGCTCCCACCCGCTCCTACCCTAGCAATCGTGCCTTTAGAGTGGTAGGCATCGCTGGGGCTTCCTGTTTTGCGTGATGACGTCACGCGCAATAACGTGGTGACGTCACTGCACAACTTTATTTATACTTAACAATGTTAAGTATAGGATCAGGAGGCATGCTGCTTAGAAGCCTGTATTTTAGGCATCTAAGCAGCTACAGACCCCCAAGACCCACCATTGGAAAGGTAATCGCCTAACCTTTCCAACAGTGTAAGTCTTGGGGGTCTGAAAAAAAAAAGGTTAAAAAACTTATTGTTCAAAAAATTAAAAAAAAAACATTAAAAAAATCTTAGCACCCAGGTGGGAAAGTGCTTAGCACTCAAAGGGTTAAACTCACTCTAAGAAAACCTGAGAGTAGTTGGTCTCCCTGAGACACTAGAGTTTGAGAATATGTTAAATTTCGCTTCTAATACTTTACCACAGTTATTAGGATTTCCCCCCTCTAAACTACCATTGCAGATAGAAAGAGCACATAGGATAGGCCCAAGGAAATATAAAGAAGATGGTTCTGTAAGAAATAGAGTGTGTATATTCAAGGTTTTGAGGTTTCAAGATAAAGTTGAGCTGCTTAAACTATATAGGAAAACTGATACATTTACTATAGCAAATAAAATAGTTTTTTTATTTCAAGATTTCTCAAATGAGACTGCCTCAAAGTGGAGAAATATGGCTCCTTACTGCACACAATTGATAGATAAAGGTATAAAAGCACATATGGTATATCCTGCTAAAATCATTGTTAAAAAGGATGGTATAAGGAGAAATTTAAATACTATAATGGAAGCTAAGGACTTTATAGCTAATCTTGAAACTTCTCAGAGCTAGAGAGAGAGACTAATAGCAGTAAAAATTAAGATTAAGACATGCAAGATTCCATTGATTTTATTTATGTGTTTTTTTTTGGTTTTGTTTTCCCTTTCCTCCCCCTCTCGCCGTGGAAGATAGGATTTTAATTCTGTGTGTATATGATAGTTATGTAACAATTTTAAGATATTATCCTGGAATGTTGGGGGTATCTCTTTACCGGCTAAACGTAAGCTGATTATAAAAACTCTAGATAGATTTACACCAAGCATTGTTTTTCTCCAAGAAACCCATCTAAAAAACAGTGAAATAGATAAGCTTAAAACAAAATGGGTGGGAGAAGTTATAGGAGCTCCCTGTAAAGGTAATAACAAGTGGAGTGGCAATACTATTCAATAAAGACTTGACATAATATTACGAACATCGAGATTGATGTAGATGCTAGATATATAATTGTACAACTCCAAATAAATAACACAAAATTAATATTAGGTAATATATATGGTCCTAATGGATTCTCCCCCGCATTCTGGGATAACATGAAAGTTAAATTATTCCCTCATATTAAACAAAATCTCATCATAGCTGGGTACTTTAATATGTGTCTATACCCGGATCTAGAGAGATTTAATGTAGAACATCGAGCCCGATATAATAAACAGGCTAAATATTTCAAAAAATTCTGCACTCATTTAAAATTAATTGATATTTGGAGGACTAAGAATCCGGATAAAATTAAATTCACTTGTGAATCTAAGTCTTTTAAAACCTTCTCACGAATAGATTATATTTTAATTTCAGAATCTTTGTCCATCTTTAAATCCCAGGCACTTATAAATGACATAATGATCTCTGACCATGCAATTATCTCGCTTCATTTTGACTCATTAGTCAAAGTTAAAGATAAAGTAAATACTTTTTTTTCCCCTAGATATCTGTACAATAACTCAAGATTTAATAACTGGTTAAGACAGAAATGGAAAGATTATTGTACATTCAATATAGGTCAATATAATCCGATTGAAAATTTCTGGGAGGCCTCTAAGACTGTATTGAGAGGCGAGATTAATGCTTATATATATGCAAGAAAGAAAAAAGCGAATATTGTTAAAAAGCAAATGACGAATTGTGTCAGAAATGCATATAGGAGATTTTATAATAATCATAGCAACAAAAACTGGGAAATATATATCAAGGCTCGGCGGGAAAGAGATATTTTATTAAAACAAAAAGCTCAAGAAGAAGAAACTAGACTAAACATGCAGTTCAGGGCCTTTCATGGATGCTCAGCTAAATATTTAGCAATGTTAGTCAGAAACAGGAATTTTTTTTTTTTTATATATTAGCTGTCAAAGAGAGGGAGAGAAGATACACAGATAACCCAGATATAATTAGGGGTTTTTATGATTATTATCAAAATTTATACACTGAGAAAAAAAGTGATATACTAAATCAGGAAAAGTTTTGGACGAAAATCCAAATACCAAAAATATCTTGGGAGAATCTAACTTTATTAAATGCACCTATTTCTCTGGAAGAAATAACTGAGGCAATAAAAAAAGCTAAATTAAACAAAGCAGCGGGGCCAGATGGCTTACCAGCAGAATATTTGAAAATACTAATAGAAGATATATCGCCTGTTCTACAAAAGCTTTATAATAATTATTTTATCTCAAATATACCTATCTCAAGTTATTTTTCAGCTGCCAACATCTCTCTGATATTAAAAAAGGGGAAAGATCTGGAAGATCCTGCCTCATATAGGCCTATATCAGTATTGAATGCTGACTATAAAATCTTAACTTGTATAATAGCCGCCAGACTTGCTCATTGTCTCCCTGATATCATCCATCCAGATCAAACCGGTTTTATGATAAATAGGAATTCTTCGAAAAATATTCGAAAACTTATTACATATATAGATTATATATGGTCTATAAAGGGAACAAAGAATCCCCAGTTGACTCAGGATCTAGCCATTCTTACACTCGATGCCGAAAAGGCTTTTGACTCGATTAACTGGGAATACTTATTTAGCTCAGCATTACAATTTGGGCTGCAAAATCAATTTCTTGATTTTATTTGTAATCTTTATAAGAATCCTATTTCTTATCTACTGGTCAATGGGTCTCTTTCTCCAAAAATTACAATGGGTAGAGGTACAAGACAGGGTTGCCCGCTGTCCCCGCTGTTGTTTAATTTGTCTTTAGAGCCTTTAGCAGTATGGCTTAGGGATATAATGTCAGGAATAAAGCTAGGATCGAATAGTCTTAAAATTCTACTATATGCAGATGATCTGCTGATTTTTCTTCAAAATACTACACAATCAATTCCAGTAATAGTAGATACCCTACAGTTTTTTTCCTCGTTTTCTGGGTATAATATAAATTGTAATAAGAGTGAAATTATGTGGTTAAATAAAACAAATACTAGCTTGCAAGTGATTCCATTCAAAACTACAGAAACTCTTAATTATTTTGGTATAAAGCTTAGTTTCAACCCCAATAATTGGTATTTTTCTTCTTTGTTTCAAAAAAATATTGCGGATTTGAAGCTATGGTCAGCTTTTCCCTTATCAATCTCAGCACGAGTAAACTTAATTAAGACTATTGTTTTTCCCAGACTACTATATCCATTGCAAAATCTTCCTCTTTTTATCAAGTCACAGGATTTACGGAGAATTAACTCTGCCTTTACAAACTTTATCTGGAAAGATAAGAAACCAAGTATAGCATTAAAAAAGATGACCCAAACTTATAGAATGGCAGGGTTTGCATTACCTAATATTTATCTTTATAATCTAGCCATTTTAGCTAAAATAGCGATAGAGTGGATGGCTGAGGTAAATTTGGTAACGTCGAATGATTTTGAGAGTTTTTTTGTATACCCTTTTTCGCTGAAAGCAATCCTTCATTGTGCCCCTAAAAAACGTCCAGCTACTATAGACTGTTTAATATCCATTAAAAATATTATTATAGCCTGGTAAAACTTTGTATTATACTTGAGATGGGTTCATATTATTCAGATTATCTACCTATTATTGGTAATCCAAGCTTTACACCAGGAATCAATCAAGATATCTTTAGAGAATGGGCGGATAAAGGGTTGAAATATATTGGTCAAGTATTAGTTAATAATATGGGTATGGTCTCTTTAGAAAACCCTCTCACAGCAATTTGATCTGTCTAGAACTAGCTTTTTTGCCTATTTGCAATTAAGACACTATATAGAGGATATGAGAGTGGTTAGGAATCAATTTAAAGAATGGACAGATATTAAAATTTAAATACACCAATATATTACAGGCTTTACTTCTATCTCACTATTATATGATATTTTATTAGCCAAGCAAAGCCTGATCTGTTTTAATAAAACCTATGATAAATGGAAATTTAATTTTCCTAATTTAGATTTACCAAGAATGAATGCAAGTTTATTGAGTACAAGAAAACTAGTTATATCTACGAGCTGGAAAGAATCTCATATCAAACTTATTAATAATTTTTATATAACTCCGGCACGATTAGCAAAAATGTTTCCGTTACAAATAGCAAGTTGTCCACGTTGTAATTTTTTGAAAGCAGATATTCTTCACATGTTCTATGCGTGTCCTAAAATGAAGCAGGTTTGGGAGAAGGTTATGTTCTGGATAAATAAACTGTACAAGATAAATATACATCTTACTATGGATATGGTTATGCTATTAAAAACGCATACAATTGATTTAGGTATAAAAGATAGAATATTAAATACTTTTATATTACTGGTAAGACATCTGATAGTAAAAAACTGGAAACCTATAGTCGCACCCTCATTATCCAGGATAATTAAAGAAATTCAAAATCAAATTATATTTGAATCTTTCCATATGAAGAGCGTTAAAGAACATAAAATAAAGAGATTCATATCAGGCTGGTTACCTATAATTAAAACATATTCAGCACAGATTCAGAAACAAATATTGTATCCTTTCTTAAGCTCTGAGACATTTGCAGAGTTAGCTATATTAGCTATATTTCCAGTAAGCTGGTACTCCTCGTATAGAGAAGTTTAATATTCTAACTGACGATGTAGGAGATATTAGAGAGAAAGAGAGCTTAAAGTATTAAAGGCATATGTATAATCTCGAGACCCTAGGGTAAAGGAGCTTTATTCTGTCCCACGGTGGGAGGGGATATGGATATGAGTATGATTGAGTATGAGAACGGGTTGTTTTTTTTTTTGTTTTTTTTTCCTTTCTTTTTTTTGTCTGTTAAGAAGTTTGTTTTATATAAATAAAATAATGAGAAGCACATGTGGGTAGACAGATCGACAAGTAAGAGAGACAAAAAATAAATATGAATGAACTTTGGTGTAAAGTTCTATATTTATGTTTGATGTAATATGAATCTGAAACAAAATATGTAAGATAATTATGTTCTCAAAATATGATTGTACTGTCTCAAATGTGCCTCTTTCAATAAAGAATATATTTAAAAAAAAAAAATCTTAGCACCCAGATGGAAAAGTGCTTAGCACTCAAAGGGTTAAACTCACTCTAAGAAAATTCGGCTTCCCTGACAGTTTTGTTCAAAGAAATTTCTCTTTATATACCAAACCAACAGCCAAAATAAGAGTAAACGGTATTCTATCCTCCCTTTTCAAATTACAAACGGTACCTGGCAAGGATGCCCATTATCCCCTCTGCTGTTTGTACTAGCAATAGGAATATTAGCCACAAAACCACGCGATAACCCTGACATACATGGACTCACTATTAATGCGACCCATCAAAAACTGGCATTATACGCAGACTACTGTTTATCCTTTCTCTGCGGCCCAGAGATCGCTTGAAGAATATGGATCCTTCTCCAACTACTTAGTCAATTTGAATAAATCTGAAATTCTCCCTATTAACCTATCAACTGCAGATATTCACACATTGCAGCAACAGACCCCATACTCAGTACAACAAAACTCCTTAAAATACCTAGGCGTCCATCTTTCTATAAACCCCCAAATACTATTAGAACTAAACTACATAGCCCTTCTCACCTCTCTCACTAAAGACACCACGAAATGGCTCCATAAAAACCATATCTTGGATAAGTAGAATAGGGGTAACCAAAATGAATATCCTCCCGAAAATCCTTTACATCTTTCAAACTGTCCCGATACCACTTCCAGAAACTTATCTCCCTACATTACAAACCATTGTGAACTCATACATCTGGAAAAAGTGACCACCCAGAACTGCTAAATCCACATTGTACCTTCCAAAGAAATCTGGAGGCCTAGGTGTCCAAGATATAGCTAAATACCGAAGTGCGATATTCTTGAGAAGGATCGTAGGCTGGTGCACACTTTCTGAGTAATGTAATAAATCTTGGATAATGTTAGAGCATGAGGTTACTAAAGTCCCCCAACTAGGTGTATATTGCCAACCTTCACTCAACCTACCGTCTCAAATTAAAACCTACCCTATCATAAAAGAAACGTTCTCAGTATGGTCGCGCATGTTACCCACACAACAGTATCTCTCTACAATCCCTTTGCCGTTGATGACTGCACTGTCCAATCCTGACTTCACGGTAGGAGCATCTATAACACCGACATTAATAGATAACTTGCAAAATCTCCTGCCACTATGTACACTATTAGACGTGGATAAGTTAATGCCCAGACAACACTTATGTGGAGATTAGGGAAAAATAGTGAATTTGTGGCATTTAAGCCAGTGTTGAATTAAACACTACTTTTTCGAATATATAATACAGTAAACAGTTAACACTTTAATGAACAAATATGCAAAGGACAAAACAAAAATGATAACGCCAATTAGGAGTGTTGAGGGGATGGGTATTATCAGCTTTCACCCCCCTTTTTTTATCAGTAATGCTCCCAATTAGGTGTCATATATTAAAACCATAAGGGCTAAGTGGACTAGGGGAGAAGTGATGATTGGTAATATAGGTGACCATAAGTGTATATAAATCGGTTGGTTTTCACATTCATATTAGTTCAATCTAAATCATATCAGAATAGCAGACACGATATGCGCTCAAAGGCGACCTCCTGCCTGCGTACTGCTTTGATTGAACAAAGTCAGTCGATTTCTAACTGGTTCCCTGTTTCAAAATTCACACATTCCAGAGTTCAAGCAGCAGTTCACGTAATCACTTAATATGAGTTTACACTTATGAACCGTTGTTGTGCAGTCCCACTATTTGTATTGGCAGATAGAGAGCCCAAATGCAAAGTTTCTCATCATTGCTGTAATATCAGATGTTAAAAAGTGTAAAGTGTATGTCTATCATACTCAGCTACTCTCTTAGAGACCAATTATAAATTTCTCCTTCAGTGGTACCTTACTCCACATAGACTAAAATGCATATTTCCAGAAGCCACCAACCATTGCTGGAGAAGGTATACAGGAAAAGGTACACCATTTCACATACAGGGAGTGCAGAATTATTAGGCAAATGAGTATTTTGACCACATCATCCTCTTTATGCATGTTGTCTTACTCCAAGCTGTATAGGCTCGAAAGCCTACCACCAATTAAGCATATTAGGTGATGTGCATCTCTGTAATGAGAAGGGGTGTGGTCTAATGACATCAACACCCTATATCAGGTGTGCATAATTATTAGGCAACTTCCTTTCCTTTGGCAAAATGGGTCAAAAGAAGGACTTGACAGGCTCAGAAAAGTCAAAAATAGTGAGATATCTTGCAGAGGGATGCAGCACTCTTAAAATTGCAAAGCTTCTGAAGCGTGATCATCGAACAATCAAGCGTTTCATTCAAAATAGTCAACAGGGTCGCAAGAAGCGTGTGGAAAAACCAAGGCGCAAAATAACTGCCCATGAACTGAGAAAAGTCAAGCGTGCAGCTGCCAAGATGCCACTTGCCACCAGTTTTGCCATATTTCAGAGCTGCAACATCACTGGAGTGCCCAAAAGCAAAAGGTGTGCAATACTCAGAGACATGGCCAAGGTAAGAAAGGCTGAAAGACGACCACCACTGAACAAGACACACAAGCTGAAACGTCAAGACTGGGCCAAGAAATATCTCAAGACTGATTTTTCTAAGGTTTTATGGACTGATGAAATGAGAGTGAGTCTTGATGGGCCAGATGGATGGGCCCGTGGCTGGATTGGTAAAGGGCAGAGAGCTCCAGTCCTACTCAGACGCCAGCAAGGTGGAGGTGGAGTACTGGTTTGGGCTGGTATCATCAAAGATGAGCTTGTGGGGCCTTTTCGGGTTGAGGATGGAGTCGAGCTCAACTCCCAGTCCTACTGCCAGTTTCTGGAAGACACCTTCTTCAAGCAGTGGTACAGGAAGAAGTCTGCATCCTTCAAGAAAAACATGATTTTCATGCAGGACAATGCTCCATCACACGCGTCCAAGTACTCCACAGCGTGGCTGGCAAGAAAGGGTATAAAAGAAGAAAATCTAATGACATGGCCTCCTTGTTCACCTGATCTGAACCCCATTGAGAACCTGTGGTCCATCATCAAATTTGAGATTTACAAGGAGGGAAAACAGTACACCTCTCTGAACAGTGTCTGGGAGGCTGTGGTTGCTGCTGCACGCAATGTTGATGGTGAACAGATCAAAACACTGACAGAATCCATGGATGGCAGGCTTTTGAGTGTCCTTGCAAAGAAAGGTGGCTATATTGGTCACTGATATGTTTTTGTTTTGTTTTTGAATGTCAGAAATGTATATTTGTGAATGTTGAGATGTTATATTGGTTTCACTGGTAAAAATAAATAATTGAAATGGGTATATATTTGTTTTTTGTTAAGTTGCCTAATAATTATGCACAGTAATAGTCACCTGCACACACAGATATCCCCCTAAAATAGCTATAACTAAAAACAAACTAAAAACTACTTCCAAAACTATTCAGCTTTGATATTAATGAGTTTTTTGGGTTCATTGAGAACATGGTTGTTGTTCAATAATAAAATTAATCCTCAAAAATACAACTTGCATAATAATTCTGCACTCCCTGTATGGTGGACATGCCCTAAAATTGCAAAGTATTGGCAAGATATCAATTCCACTTTGCGCACACTCCTAAACTTTGATATACCCCTAGACCCCCTAATATATTAATTCCATGACATTCCCAAATTACCCTTTAAACATTATACATCACTTCTTCAATTAGCTATATGTAGTGCTAAGCAAATAGTTCCAAGACTATGGAAATCAGATTCTCCTCCCACTTTATCCATGTGGATAAATCGGATGAAACGTAATCTAACGGAAAGATATTTTTATTATACCACAGGAAAGCTTGACTATTACGCTGAATTAATGTTCTTGTGGGAATCTCATTTCTCATCCAGACATATCAGACCTGACCCCCAAACAACGTAAACACTGAATTTCCTCTTATCTACCAAGGCCAAACCTTCCCTCTTTTTCTCCCTGATGGCTAAAAGAGACATATAACTGTTAATGAGTAACGAGTCATTTTTGTTACACAATTTATGTTGAATCGATTATTTAAGTAACTTTAGCAAACTATGTTATATATCTTAGATTTGTAAACATGTTGTAATTGTACTATTGACTGTTTTATTGTTTTTATGGTCGCCTCTTCCACACTTTGCACTAACAGAAGAAAGCCTTGGACATGGACTGCAAAATAAGGCATTTTCTCTCAGAACTTACCAAAGGACACTATCAGTTCAGAAGCTATTTGCAATTTTATGATGCTATAGCTATTGAAAGACAGAGACCATATCACATTTCTGTTGTACATTTTCCTTATGTTAAAATTTGACATAAATAAAAAGATTGAAAAAAAAGAATGAATGGGAGAGACTTGGGTCTTCTTTTTCCCCTTCTTCTTCCTTTTAAGAAATTGTTCCTGGTTCCGGACTCTCAATTAGAGTTGTGGGGTTCCGTCCCTAAGGCGGATGGCACTATCTCCACACTTGCTAAGCACACTACTATCCTGCTTGAGGATAGTTTGTTGTTTAAAGAGCCCATGGATAAGAAGCTAGAAACTTTAGGAAAGATGTTTTAGCACAGGGTATTTGTTTCAACTGGCAGCGGCGCTTGCTGCAGTGGCTGGAGCTGCTACCTATTGGTGCGACTCTTTTTATCAGAGATGATCGAGGCGGAAGGTCCCCTTGACGAGATCCAAGAAAGAATTAAGGGTAGCTAATTCTTTTGTCTGTGATGCAAACATGTAGATTATCCACCTGAATGACAAGACATCCGGTTTTTCTGTTCTAGCCCGTAGGGCACTGTGGCTGAACTCTTGGTCTGCGGACATGACTTCAAAGTTTAGATTACTTTCCCTTCCATTTAAGGGGAAGATTCTTTTTGGTCCAGGCCTGGACACAATCATATCCACGGTCACTGGGGGCAAAGGAGCCTTTCTACTGCAGGATAAGAAGAATAAACCTAAAGGGCAGGGTCCTAATTTTTGTCCCTTTTGTTCGGATAAATCTCAATGCCAGCAGCCCTCCGTGAAGCCTGAACAGGTCAAGGGAACTTGGAAACTGTCTCAGTCTTGAAATAAATCAAAGCAGAGCAAGAAGCCCGCCGAAGCAAAATCGGCATGAAGGGGCGGCCCCTGATCCGTCACTGGATCGTGTTAGGGGCAGACTTTCTCTCTTTGTGGAGGCTTGGCTTGGGGACGTGCAAGACCCTTGGGTTCTGGAGGTCATCACTCAGGGATACAGGATAGGTTTCAAATCTCATCCACCCAGGGGCAGATTCCTCTTATCAAACCTGTCTTCAAGACCAGAAAAACGAGAAGCTTTTCTAGGGTGCGTGAGGGATCTCTCCTCCCTGGGAGTAATTGTGCCGGTACCTCTAGCAGAGAGAGGTCTGTGGTACTACTCAAACCTTTTTGTGGTCCCAAAGAAGGAGGATACATTTTGCACGATTCTGGACCTTAAGTGCTTAAACAAGTTCCTGTCGTGTCATTGTTCAAGATGGAGACGATAAGGTCCATTCTGCCCTTAATTCAAGAGGGACAGTTTATGATTACAATAGACTTGTAGGATGCTTACCTTCATGTTCCAATTCACAAAGATCGCGTTTCTGGACCAGCACTTCCAGTTTGTTGCTCTTCCATTTGGTCTAGCTACTGCCCCAAGAGTCTTTATGAAGGTTTGGGGGGCTCTACTCGCGGTGGCGAGATCAAGAGTTATAGCAGTAGCGCCGAACTTGGACAACATACTGGTTTAGGCTCCATCCTGTCGGCTGGCAGAGGACCATTCAAGAGCTCTTCTACTTCTTCTTCGATCTCATGAATGGAAGATACTTAGAAAAGGGTTTTCTGGTTCCCAGTACCATGGTGGAATTCCTGGGTACGATAATAGATTCCATATCCATTAGGATACTTCTTACAGACCAGAGACGTTGCAAAATTACTTCCAATTGTCTTGCCCTACAGACCTCCTTAAGGCCCTCTGTGGTCCGGTGTATGGAGGTAATTGGGCTCATGGTGTCCAGCATAGACATCATCCCATTCGCCAGATTCCATCTCAGACCTCTTCAGCTGTGCATGCTGAGTCAGTGGAAAGGCAACCACTCGGATCTGTCACAACAGATTTCATTGAACAACCGGTCGACAGAATCGCTCTCTTGGTGGCTCTGTCCAGATCACCTGTCCCAAGGGACATCCTTCTTGAGACCATCCTGGGAGATTGTGACTAAGGACGCAAGTCTATCAGGATGGGGAGCTGTTTGGGGCGCCAGGAAGGCACAGGGCCTGTGGACTCAAGAGGAATCTCTCCTCTCGATCAACATTTTGGAACTTTGAGCGATCTTCAATGCTCTGAAAGCTTGGCCTCTTCTGGGTTCATCCCAGTTTATCAGATTCCAATCAGACAACATAACCTCGGTGGCTTACATCAACCATCAGGGGGGAAGGAGGAGCTCCCTAGCAATGAGGGAAGTATCTCGGATTCTGGAATGGGCGGAGGCTCACAATTGCTCACTGTCAGTGATCCACATTCCAGGTGTTGACAACTGGGAAGCAGATTTTCTCAGCAGAAAATCCTTTCATCCAGGGAAATGATCTCTCCATCCCAAAATGTGTTTGCGGAGATTTGCAACAGATGGGGTACACTGGAGATAGATCTCATGGCGTCCAGACTCAATACCAAGCTACCCAAATACGGGTCGCGGTCCAGGGATCCTCAGGCAGAGCTGATAAATGTATTAGCAGTGCCTTGGAGGTTCAGTCTAGTTTACATTTTTCCACTGTTACCACTTCTCCCTCTTGTAGTGGCCCGCATAAAGCAGGAGCAAGCTTTGGCAATTCTAATTGCTCCAAAGTTCCCGCAAAGGATGTGGTTCGCGGACCTGGTGGGGATGTCCTCATCTCCTCCCTGCAGGTCGCCTTGTTGCAGGGATCTGCTGGAACAGGGTCCTTTTGTTCATCAGAATCTAGATTCTCTGAGGCTGACTGTGTGGAGATTGAACGCTTAGTCCTAGCCAAGAGAGGTTTTTCTGAGAGAGTGATTGATACTTTCACTCAAGCTAGAAAGTCGGTCACTCGTCGCATCTATCATAAGGTGTGGGGGACCTACTTATTCGGGTGTGAAGAGCGTGGATTCCCCTGGCATAGGGTCAGGGTGTCCAGGATATTTTCTTTTCTCCAGGATGGTTTGGAGAAGGGCCTTTCTGCTAGTTCCCTAAAGGGACAGATTTTGGCTCTGTGTTATTGCACAAGAGACTCGCTGAGCTTTCTGATGTGCAGTCCTTTGTTCAGGCTCTGTCTAGAATCAGGCCTGTGTTTAGAACTACCGCTCCTCCTTGGAGCTTAAAGGGACACTGAACCCAATTTTCTTTTGTGATTCAGATAGAGCATACAATTTTAAGCAACTTTCGAATTTACTCCTATTATCAATTTTTCTTCGTTCTCTTGCTTTCTTTATTTGAAAAAGAATGCATCTAAGCTTTTTTTGGTTCAGAACTCTGGACAGCACTTTTTAATTGGTGGATGAATTTATCCACCAATCAACAAGAACAACCCAGGTTGTTCACCAAAAATGGGCTGGCATCTAAACTTACATTCCTGCATTTCAAATAAAGATACTGAGAGAATAAATAAAATTTGATAATAGGAATAAATTAGAAAGTTGCTTAAAATGTCATGCTCTATCAGAATCACGAAAGAAAAAATTTGGGCTCAGTGTCCCTTTAAATCTAGTTCTTAAAGTTTTGCAGAGGGCTCCGTTTGAGCCTATGCATTCGGTTGACATTAAATTACTGTTTTGGAAGGTTCTTTTTCTACAGCTATTGCTTCGGCACGCAGAGTCCCTGAGATGGCGGTCTTGCAATGTGAGCCTCCTTACCTAGTTTGTTATGCTGATAAGGATGTTTTTCGTACTGGGTTGAGTTTTCTCCCTAAGGTTGTGTCTGATCGAAACATTAATCATGAGATTGTGGTTTCTTCCTTGTGTCCTAATCCTTTTTCTTCAAAGGAACAGTTACTTTATTATTTGGATGTGGTTCGGGCTTTGAAATTCTATCTTCAAGCTACAAAGGATTTTAGACAGACTTCGTCCTTGTTTGTGGTTTATTCTGGGAAGCGTAGAGGGCAGAAGGCCTCTTCCACTTCCTTATATTTTTGGTTGAGGAGCATTATTCGCTTAGCATATGAAACAGCGGGACATAAGCCTCCTCAGAGGATAGCGGCTCATTCAACTAGCGCTGTGGCTTCATCTTGGGCAAGAATGAGGCGTCTATGGAGCAGATTTGTAGGGCGGCTACCTGGTCCTCCTTGCATACCATTTCAAAGTTTTACAAATTTGACGATTTTGCTTCGGCTGAAGTAGCTTTTGGGAGAAAGGTTTTGCAAGCTGTGGTGCCCTCAGAATAGGGTCCGCCTCCTTTTTTGCCCTCCCGTTCATTCAGTGTCCTCTGCAGCTTGGGTATATGTTTCCCACATGTAAGGAATGAAGCCGTGGACTCTCCTCATATTATTATTATTATCAGTTATTTGTAGAGTGCCAACAGATTCCGCAGCGCTATAAACAAATGCAGAGTACAACAAAACAATTATAGGGATAGAAAAAAATGTAGTAGCAAGAGTCCCAAGAGATAGATAAAAAAAACAGGCTTTATTGAATCAAATTAAAAAAACAGCGAAAGAGTATCTAAAAGACTTAAGAGAAGAATGAGTAGATCAGTCTTACGCGTTTCGGCTAGCTGGTGCCGTAATCATAGACTGTCAATTATAGGGATCAAATGGATAGAGGGCCCTGCCAAGAGTTGCACTGTTGTAGTCAGCTCTTAAGAAGGTGATCTACAAACAGCTGGACTCTTAGGCTTACATGCTAGGGGAGTTCAGGGTATAGCAATGGAGGAGAGGAACTGGTATAAAGTAAGGTTAGCGTAGGTTGTATGCATCCCTGAACAGTAGAGTCTTTAGGAAACGCTTGAAGCTTTCAAAACTAGAGGAGAGTCTTGTGGAGTGAGGCAGAGAGTTCCACAAGATGGGAGCCAGTCTGGAGAAGTCCTGTAAACGGGAGTGTGATGAGGTAACAAGAGAGGAGGAGAGAGGAGGTCATGAGCAGAGCGAAGGGGACAGGAGGGAGATTATCTGGAGACAAGGTCTGAGATATAGGGGGGAGCAGTGCAGTTGAGGGCTTTGTATGTCAGAGTGAGAATTTTGTTTGATCCTAGAGGCAAGAGGAAGCCAGTGAAGGGATTGGCAGAGAGGTGCAGCAGATGAAGAGCGACGTGTAAGGAAGATGAGTCTGGCAGAGGCATTCATTATGGATTGTAAAGGAGCTAGGCGGCAGGTGGGGAGACCAGAGAGGACAGAGTTTCAGTAATTGAGGCAGGAAAGAATGCGAGAGTGGATTAAAATCTTAGTTGTGTCTTGTGTAAGGAAGTGTCTGATTTTAGAGATGATTTTAAGGTGGAAGCGGCACATCGGGCATGCGGGGTAGGGGTAATGATGGAGTTGTCGACAGTTAGAGAGATTGGGAGTGGAGATTTTGGAAGAAGGGGGGGAATGAGGAGCTCAGTTATTAAGAAGGAAAACATAAATTATGCTTACCAAATAATTTCCTGCTGTATGAGGAGAGTCCACGGCCCCCGTCCGTATTCTCAGGTGGGCGGACCTAAATTTTGTTTTGTTCTTCTGGCACCATTTATACCCTGATATTTCTCCTACTGTTCCTTGGCAGAATGACTGGGATATGAGGGAAGTGGGGGAGGTATTTAAGCCTTTGGCTGGGGTGTCTTTGCCTCCTCCTGGTGGCCAGGAATGAAGCCGTGGACTCTCCTGATACAGAAGGAAAGGAAATTATCTGGTAAGCATAATTTATGTTTTTAAAACTGTATTGCCTTTGCCTTTTGATGCAGTCTTTTTAAAAATCTATAGTCACTGCGCAAGAGTATTATAAACCACATTTAGTAATTACTTCACTATACAGAAACTGTAAATCTGATGGGTGGGCTGGATGAAGTGATACTAGTTTCATGTCACATAGCAGGGTACTTAAATTACAATAAAAAGTGAACAAAAACAAATATAAATATGATTTTAAGGATATATATCCTCTACAGAATGTTTCCAATTGTAGTTGATTCAGGTGATTCTTTGCACTTTACAGAGCCACCCAGGCTCTGGTGCAGACCGCTGCTTCAAAAAGATAACATTTAGGGGGGCGGAGCCAACAGCCGAGGTGATCAGACGTGTGTCTTCTGAGCTCCTAGGCCATGCCTAACTAAAGTAACTAAGTACAGAAATAGAATGAGCTAAATTCATGTGAAGATATCTACCAGCCGATCTATAAAGGAAAGACACTCTGCCTGAGTCAATTTGTGTTACTAACCCCGTATTTAGCACCCCTACTGTAGGGAGATGCTATACTGCGTGAGGCTAGATACTTGGGCCTACCTCCGCTATTACTGGTCTACAGGTCTGAGCCTGAAACTGCTCTCAAAATGGAGGAGACTCAGGAGCTACTTTACACCTTATTACAAGGTCTGGATCGGCAGATAGCAAGCTGCTTCATTGATCTCACAGACACACTGAACTCAGCAATGCGAGGAATGCCCAGAAGCGTGCCCGGAGACGCGTTGAAAGAGCTCCCCTCGGCAGACCCTTTGACAACACGATACCAATTGCCACTACGTCATATTGGCAATAAAGATCTAGATTGCCCTTCACGGGGCCGATACAGCCTGATGCCAGCTGATTATACAACACCCACGGTGAGTACTGCATAAACACCGGAACGGATATCTCAGAAGGAGGTGCTGGGGCAGCCATTAGACCCCATGCCGTCCGGTACAGCAGCAGAGATGACTCGCCTCCTGTCGGCTTTTGTTAGCGAAGAGGTGCCTGGTTACTGTGATGGAGGTTTACAGCTTACTCTATTGCTTACACAAGATTGCATCTGGAAATCTGATTCTTCTTCGTTATTGGGGCTTTCCAGCACAGATATGGCGCAAGCTTTTGACCATGCTCTCGTGGATGGTGAGACCTCATACCCAAAACCCACAAGCACTTCTATACATAGACATGGTGTCGGATACTTCATTCATTTCTGTCTGAGCATGGAGTATAATACGCTGTGGTTACTAAGAGACTATCACAGATCCGAGGCTGCCGTCCCGCCGATGGTGGAGCCATATGTGGGGAATGTCATGCCGATCTATGCGGAGCTTGCTGGATGGCTGGGAAGCCCTTTTGACTCAGGTGGTTGGGTTTGCCTCGGCTCTCACTGTTTGCTCATATGAAGCGTATAAGGGACGCTAACATAATGTGACTAGCTGGTGTCTCACATGTTAGGCTGGACTGAACAATAGTATTATGGCGACCAGAATAGATCATAATAAGTCTGCATTAAGTTTGTTATATGCAGTTCTATGCTACATGCTATATTACATGCTATTGTTTATTGTTTGACTATATATGCTGTCTCTGAAGGGTATTTATGGTATAGTCAGGCAGTTTATTAACAGAAGTCAAATTAGCTATATAAACTGCTGGCTTACAGTTCTGTGACAGACACCTATACACCCTATTTCATTTAGAGCTATGTTGCAGCAATAGCCTTGGTGGCCGCAGAAGCAATTATTTCAGCACTTTATAGCTGATATAAGTTCATCACTCCTGTGCAGTTAAATTCGGGGAGTACCCCTGTCAGGACAGAGTGCTCTCTATTACACACTTATATAGGGTTAAGTTATATTTCTCTTGTAAGGTGTATCCAGTCCACGGATCATCCATTACTTGTGGGATATTCTCATTCCCAACAGGAAGATGTAAGAGGACACCCACAGCAGAGCTGTTATATAGCTCCTCCCCTAACTGCCATATCCAGTCATTCTCTTGCAACTCTCAACACGCATGGAGGTAGTAAGAGAGAGTGGTAAAAAATAGTTAGTTTATTTTCTTCAATCAAAAGTTTGTTATTTTAAATAGTACCGGAGTTGTACTATTTTATCTCAGGCAGAAATAGAAGAAGAATCTACCTGAGTTTTCTATGATCTTAGCAGGTTGTAACTAAGATCCATTGCTGTTCTCATATATGTCTGAGGAGTGAGGTAACTTCAGCGGGAGAATGGCGTGCAGTTTATTCTGCCAATGAGGTATGTGCAGTTATAATTTTTTCTAGGATTGGAAATGCTAGAAAATGCTGCTGATACCGAATTAATGTAAGTTAAGCCTGAATACAGTGATTTAATAACGACTGGTATCATGCTTACTCTCAGGGGTATTACCCTTATATAAATACAATATAAAACGTTTGCTGGCATGTTTAATCATTTTTATATGTGTGTCTGGTGATAAAACTTTATTGGGACCTAGTTTTTTCCACATGGCTGGCTTTTTTTTTGCCTAGAAACAGTTTCCTGAGGCTTTCCACTGTTGTAGTATGAGTGGGAGGGGCCTATTTTAGCGCTTTTTTGAGCAGTTAAAATTACAGACTGAGACATCCAGTTTTCCTTAGAAGTCCCCTGAATGCTGCAGGACATCTCAAAAGGGCCTAAAGTCATTTATTGGGGAAGGTATGGCCACAACAGAGCTGTGGCAGTTGATTGTGACTGTTTAAAAATGACTGTCGTTTTTTTGATCCGTTTTTTGAACTAAGGGGTTAATCATCCATTTGCAAGTGGGTGCAATGCTCTGTTAGCTTATTATACACACTGCCTTTTTTCACTGTTTTTCAAATTCTGACAAAATTTGTTTCTCTTAAAGGCACAGTACCGTTTTTTATATTTGCTTGTTAATTTGATTTAAAGTGTTTTCCAAGCTTGCTAGTCTCATTGCTAGTCTGTACAAACATGTCTGACATGAGGAAACTCCTTGTTCATTATGTTTAAAAGCCATGGTGGAACCCCCTCTTAGAATGTGTACCAAATGTATTGATTTCACTTTAAGCAATAAAGATCATATTCTGTCTTTAAAAAATTTATCACCAGAGGATTCTGACGAGGGGGAAGTTATGCCGACTAACTCTCCCCACGTGTTAGATCCTTTGACTCCCACTCAAGGGACTCACGCTCAAATGGCGCCAAGTACATCTAGGGCGCCCATAGCGATTACTTTACAAGACATGGCGGCAGTCATGGATAATACACTGTCAGCGGTATTAGCCAGACTACCTGAATTTAGAGGTAAGCGAGATAGCTCTGGGGTTAGACGAAATACAGAGCATACTGACGCTTTAAGAACCATGTCTGATACTGCCTCACAATATACAGAAGCTGAGGAAGGAGAGCTTCAGTCTGTGGGCGATATTTCTGACTCAGGAAAGATACCTGATTCTGATATTTCTACATTTAAATTTAAGCTTGAACACCTCCGCGTATTGCTCAGGGAGGTTTTAGCTGCTCTGAATGATTGTGACACAATTGCAGTGCCAGAGAAATTGTGTAGACTGGATAAATACTTTGCAGTGCCGGTGTGTACTGATGTTTTTCCAATACCTAAAAGGTTTACAGAAATTATTACTAAGGAATGGGATAGGCCAGGTGTGCCGTTCTCTCCACCTCCTATTTTTAGAAAAATGTTTCCTATAGACGCCACCACACGGGACTTATGGCAGACAGTTCCTAAGGTGGAGGGAGCAGTTTCTACTCTTGCAAAGCATACTACTATCCCTGTCGAGGACAGTTGTGCTTTTTCAGATCCAATGGATAAAAAAATTAGAAGGTTACCTTAAGAAAATGTTTATTCAACAAGGTTTTATCCTACAGCCCCTTGCATGCATTGCTCCTGTCACTGCTGCTGCGGCGTTCTGGTTTGAGTCTCTGGAAGAGGCTTTACAGGTAGCGACTCCATTGGATGACATACTTGGCAAACTTAGAGCACTTAAGCTAGCCAATTCTTTTGTTTCTGATGCCATTGTTCATTTGACTAAACTAACGGCTAAGAATTCTGGTTTTGCTATACAGGCGCGTAGGGCGCTGTGGCTTAAATCATGGTCAGCTGACGTGACTTCAAAATCTAAGCTGCTTAACATTCCCTTCAAGGGGCAGACCCTATTTGGGCCTGGTTTGAAGGAGATTATTGCTGATATCACTGGAGGAAAAGGTCATGCCCTTCCTCAGGACAGGTCCAAATCAAGGGCCAAACAGTCTAATTTTCGTACCTTTCGAAACTTCAAGGCAAGTACGGCATCAACTTCCTCTAATGCAAAACAAGAGGGAACTTTTGCTCAGTCCAAGACGGTCTGGAGGCCAAACCAGACCTGGAACAAAGGTAAGCAGGCCAAAAAGCCTGCTGCTGCCTCATAAGACAGCATGAAGGAACGGCCCCCTATCTGGTAACGGATCTAGTAGGGGGCAGACTCTCACTCTTCGCTCAAGCGTGGGCAAGAGATGTTCAGGATCCCTGGGCGTTGGAAATTATATCCCAGGGATATCTTCTGGACTTCAAAGCTTCCCCCCCAAAAGGGAGATTTCACCTTTCACAATTATCTGCAAACCAGATAAAGAGAGAGGCATTCTTACTCTGTGTACAAGACCTCCTAGTTATGGGAGTGATCCATCCAGTTCCAAAGGAGGAACAGGGACAGGGTTTTTACTCAAATCTTTTTGTGGTTCCCAGAAAAGAGGGAACCTTCAGACCAATTTTGGATCTAAAGATCTTAAACAAATTCCTCAGAGTTCCATCATTCAAGATGGAAACTATTCGTACCATCCTACCTATGATCCAGGAGGGTCAATATATGACTACAGTGGATCTAAAGGATGCTTATCTTCACATTCCGATACACAAAGATCATCATCGGTTTCTCAGGTTTGCCTTTCTGTACAGGCATTACCAGTTCGTAGCTCTTCCTTTTGGATTAGCTACAGCCCCAAGAATCTTCACGAAGGTTCTAGGGTCGCTTCTGGTGGTCCTAAGGCCGCGGGGTATATCAGTGGCCCCTTATTTAGATGACATCCTGATACAGGCGTCAAACTTCCAAATTGCCAAGTCTCATACGGACATAGTACTGACATTTCTGAGGTCACATGGGTGGAAAGTGAACAAGGAAAAGAGTTCTCTATCCCCACTCATGAGAGTTTCCTTCCTAGGGATTCTGATAGATTCTGTAGAAATGAAAATTTACCTGACGGAGTCCAGGTTATCAAAGCTTCTAAATTCCTGCCGTGTTCTTCATTCCATTCCGCGCCCTTCGGTGGCTCAGTGCATGGAAGTAATCGGCTTAATGGTAGCGGCAATGGACATAGTGCCGTTTGCACGCTTACATCTCAGACCGCTGCAACTATGCATGCTCAGTCAGTGGAACGGGGATTACACAGATTTGTCCCCTCAACTAAATCTGGATCAAGAGACCAGGGATTCTCTTCTCTGGTGGCTATCTCGGGTCCATCTGTCCAAAGGTATGACCTTTCGCAGGCCAGATTGGACAATTATAAAAACAGATGCCAGCCTTCTAGGTTGGGGTGCAGTCTGGAACTCCCTAAAGGCTCAGGGATCGTGGACTCAGGAGGAGACACTTCTTCCAATAAATATTCTGGAACTGAGAGCGATATTCAATGCTCTTCAGGCTTGGCCTCCGTTAGCAACTCTGAGGTACATCAGATTTCAGTCGGACAACATCACGACTGTGGCTTACATCAATCATCAAGGGGGAACAAGAAGTTCCTTAGCGATGTTAGAAGTCTCAAGAATAATTCATTGGGCAGAGATTCACTCTTGCCACTTATCAGCTATCCATATCCCAGGTGTAGAGAACTGGGAGGCTGATTTTCTAAGTCAACAGACTTTTCATCCGGGGGAGTGGGAACTCCATCCAGAGGTGTTTGCACAATTGATTCATCGTTGGGGCAAACCAGAACTGGATCTCATGGCGTCTCGACAGAATGCCAAGCTTCCTTGTTACGGATCCAGGTCCAGGGATCCCAAGGCGACGCTGATAGATGCTCTAGCAACGCCCTGGTCCTTCAACCTGGCTTATGTGTTTCCACCGTTTCCTCTGCTCCCTCGACTGATTGCCAAGATCAAGCAGAAGAGAGCATTGGTGATTTTAATAGCGCCTGCGTGGCCACGCAGGACCTGGTATGCAGATCTAGTGGACATGTCATCCTTTCCACCATGGACTCTGCCTCTGAGACAGGACCTTCTTCTTCAGGGTCCTTTCCACCATCCAAATCTAATTTCTCTGAGACTGACTGCATGGAGATTGAACGCTTGATTTTATCAAAGCGTGGCTTCTCCGAGTCAGTCATTGATACCTTAATACAGGCACGAAAGCCTGTCACCAGGAAAATTTATCATAAGATATGGCGTAAATATCTTTATTGGTGTGAATCCAAGGGTTACTCATGGAGTAAAGTCAGGATTCCCAGGATATTATCCTTTCTCCAAGAAGGTTTGGAAAAAGGATTGTCAGCTAGTTCCTTAAAGGGACAGATTTCTGCTCTGTCTATTCTTTTGCACAAGCGTCTGGCAGATGTTCCAGACGTTCAGGCTTTAGTTAGAATCAAGCCTGTGTTTAAACCGGTTGCTCCACCATGGAGCTTAAACTTGGTTCTTAAGGTTCTTCAAGGAGTTCCTTTTGAACCTCTTCATTCCATAGATATCAAACTTTTATCTTGGAAAGTTCTTTTTTTGGTAGCTATTTACTCGGCTCGTAGAGTCTCCGAGTTATCTGCCTTACAATGTGATTCTCCTTATCTGATTTTCCATTTGGATAAGGTAGTCCTGCGTACCAAACCTGGGTTTTTACCTAAGGTGGTATCTAACAAGAATATCAATCAAGAGATTGTTGTTTGGGGAGCTTCCGGCGGAAGGGGTCACGTGTGCAAGCTGAGCTGAGACAAGCTTGTACTCTGTCTACGCACCTAAGATCCAGGAGCTGCTTGGTCTCTAGGCGGACACATTTTCACGCCGAGATACAGCCCAAGGGGTAGAGACCCGGATACTTGCCTGGCGAGCACAAGGTCGGCGTATAGCTGAAGCACAGCTTACGCATTATAACAGACTGAATATCCAGCCAAGGCACCCTCCAGGACAGCGAGGGCAAGAAGTAACGGATCGCACCCGGAGTAAAGCGAGACACGTCACCGCATATACCTGCCGTGGTACATCGAGCAGCTGGCTGGTTCCAGTTCAAGGCAGGGGGAGGCCGCCATCAAGGAAAGGAGCTAGTGAGGAGCGGCAGTGCAGGGACACTGTTGTAAGGAGTTGGGAAGAAAACAGGCTTGACACCCAGCACGATAAAGAAGTATGCCAGAGGAGAATGAGATAAGTACCTTGCCTTATTTGTGTTGAACTGTGTGTTACTGAGGGGGTATTTGGTACCGACGGGGGACACAGGAGGAACACCTACAGCAAAGTAGAAAAAGTAAAGAGAGAAGGGAGACCCAGGTGTATAATCCCTAGAATAAGAGAGGGGGGTTTTCCTGCTATAGGTAGGGCCTGGGCCTCGCAACACATAACTATAAGGGGAGCAAAGAAAAGACTATCATTCTCTATAATTTCTCTCCCTGCTTACCCCGCTAATAACTATACTACACAGGAGAAAGACCCGGGGGTAAAAACAAAAGGAGGACACAGCATGTATTAGCATTCCCCTAATTAAATCTCCTAAAGCATATATAAGAAACAGAAAAGAGGAGAAGGAAAAGGAAAGCAGGGAAGGAAGGGAGGAGAGGAACTCCAAAAAGAGGAAAATAAAAACCTTACAAGTAAAGTGACGCAGAAAAATTATTAATTGGGAGGACATAAGAGGTTTTGTTCTGGGACAAGAAAGGAGACTAAATAGGAGCTGGAACAACATAACTTGTCTATAGACTCTGAACTTGCTCAGGAAAAACAAAGCAAGGCAAGGAACAGCACACAGAAACAAACTGCAGTTTAAATATATAAAGGAAAGACTGTGGGAGTGCTGAACATAAACTGTATGGAATAGGAGTTAAAGGGGAATTCTGAAGAGTTTATGTTGAGAAGAATGCTTGAAATAATACCGTGTTTGTAATGTATGGACAGAGGCTACAGTGTATAGTGTAAACCCTCATTAGGGGGAACTTGGAAACAGCTTGGTGTGAAATTTATTTCTTCTGTGTTTTCTTTTTTTTTTTCTTTTTTGTTTTTTCTTTTTCTTTTTTTGGGTTTCTTTGTATTTTGCTGATATGTCTGGGGGATTTTAAAGTGCTAAAGATATAATGACAACGAGACAGTGATATAAGGGGAGTGGCTTTCTATAGGGTCTGCATAAGTACTTAATTGATAGCACTTTTAGTACTAAGTACATAAGTCTGACCTAATAGCTATTATTTGTGAATTTGTCTGACCTGTATGTAAAATAGAGGAGTCTGCTTTCTAAGTCGCCCCAATTCAAGGCAGTGAACAGCCATTTATAGAAGAGTAGAATATTACATTAACAGATGAACTAGGGAGGATAGACAACAAAAGCCTGACTAAACTTTTTTGATCACAAGTAACAGGGCATACCCACATAGACAAATCTTTAGTGTAACAGAATATTGTGAGAAAAGGGTGTTCTTAAGAGCCAACTTGGAAAATAAGAGTTTAAGTAAAAGACATAGATACTAGCTGCAGGAGATAAGAAGATAAACGGGTGGTAATATAGACATAAATAATCAGTACATAGACATCTTATACCCAAAGTGACCAATACAAAACACTTTATACTCTTTGAAGAGTAATAATAGGATTATTTTTTATTTTTTCTCTGTCCCCTCGCCCGTACGAGGGAAGTAGAGAGCACTTTAGAGTAGAGCACAGAGGGAGAGTATTGTAAAATAGTTAGGCACAATAGGAAGTTACACACACATAAATATATATATATATATATAGATACATATATATATATATCTGTATGGAGAGATATATCTCTAAAAATAAGTTAATATCACCCACTATGACATCCAGAAATAGGAATCAGGATAAGAAAAGTAATAAAAGTAATCCAGAAACACACGATGGGCTAGATGAAAGCACTTCACAGAGCACAAATAATGAAGACCTAATTAGGCAACTTAATGCACTTTTTTCACCAAAATTTGATTTAATTCAAAGTAGTATAAGTGACCTTTCTAATGAGGTCAAACATTTCGCAGCTAGGATCACACACATGGAGCAGAGGGTTTCGGATATTGAGGATAGGGAGATACAAAGAGACCAACTGACCCAAAGTATGTCAACCCAAGTAGAAGCAATTAAGGCAAAATTAGAAGATCTTGAAAACCGTAATAGACGGAATAATATTAGGGTAATTGGCCTAACTGAAGGGATTCGGGATGGAGAGCTCAAAGAGTTCGCAGAGGGAGAATTAGTACATCTACTTAAAATTGATAAAAAAGAATCTTTAATAAAGGTAGAAAGAATTCACAGGATAGGCACACCTAGGTAGGCAGCAAATGGGGAACATATTAAAGGACCAGTCATCATGAAAGTATTAGACTTCCAAGATAAAATTAAGATATTCAATGCATATAGAAAATTAAACAATGAGCTACTATATGAAGGGAAGAAATTATTATTATTTAATGATTTCTCGATAGAAACTTCTAATAAAAGGAGGGTGATGGCCCCATTATGCTCAAAACTCATACAAGCAGGTTGGAAAGCCAGAATGTTGTATCCAGCCAGAATAAATATACAAACCAAGGAGGGAAACAAATTAATGGTAGATGAAGCAGAAGTCAGAGCTTTTTTAGAGGATAATAAAGTCATGGATAAACGACAGGAAGATGGAGGACGCCCCTAAAAGGTTATGTAAGCATTTCGCCCAGCAAAGTGTTTATTTTATGAGGATGTTTTTAACTCTTGTATGTAGAAAATTTCGATTAAAAAATGCTGAATTTGGGTTAATACCCAGCTCCAAGTGGATTAAAGGGATTATAAATTTAAAGACAGATTTAGGTATTATTGTGGAAATAGTTAGATTAAAATGTCTCTTAAAATTATATCATGGAACATAGGGGGAATTACCTCACCTATTAAAAGGAAGGCCATATTGAATCATAGCAAACACAAGGAGTCAGCGCACCCGGCGTTAAAGAAACTGAAGGCACACAGTAAAATGCTCAAAAGGTAGATTTAATGCAATGCATAAATAAACATCACATTACAAGGCCAGAAGTGTATGGTGGCTGGCTCCACCGGGAGTAAAAGTTAATAAGGTCAGACGCGTTTCCTGTGGATATATCACATATTCATCAGTGACCATACTGCACACAGACTGAATAGAGCCTTATATCTAGGCAGGGAACACTCCCATTTAATTGCCGGTCCAATAGTAAGAGGACCTATACTGGCTGAAAAAAGTGGGTGTGCAGTAAGGAGTGATGCGTGAGAGCAGTTCACAATCCATGGTCTTTAAACTTTAATAGGGAAACAGGTAATACATATGATAATTTGCCATATGGAAAAACAAAACAAATAACACTGCAAACATGTTAAGCAATAAAAAATAATAAAAAATATAAATAATAAATAAACCACCTGTTACCCTTAAATAAAATGATTATTAAGTTGAAAAAGAAAATTGAAAAATATATATAAATACTGCTAGGCGAAAATTTAAAGTGACAGTAAGGTGGATAATAATACTATGTCAGACAATATCAAGAAATGATACTATAGTAATAATGCTATTGATCAACATATAACTTAACATCCCACTCTGAATTTAAACCAATGGGAAGGCGGGTCTCCAAATGAAAAATCCAAAACACCTCTTTTTTACTGAGGATCAAACCTCGATTACCTCCTCTGGGGTGTCTGGGGATCATTTGGATAGCCTGGAATGTCAACAAAGAACTGTCTGAATTATGATATCTTCTGAAATGCAGGGATATTGGAGTAGTTGACTCCGGATCCTCAATGGAGCGTAAGTGTTCTAAAAAACGGTCCTTCATGGCACGGGTCGTTTGACCTACATACTGCCTGAAACATCCCTTGCATGTCAGAAGATAAACAACATAACAAGAATTACAGGTCATGTGTTCTCTAATCTGAAAAGATTTATTAGTAGCAGAAGACACAAAGCTGTTCCCAAAAGTCGCATAGGAACAAGATTTGCATCTCCTGCTGCCACACCGAAAAAATCCTGGTTTAATCGAGAGCCAATTGGCTCTCAATGGTTTCCTGGGCAACATAGATGGGGACAGTAAGTTCCCTAATGTTGGTGCCTTACGTGATACAAAGCAGGTGCCATCATTTAATATGCTTTTTAGACTCTCATCAGTATTTAGAATAGGAAGTGCCTTGCGAACAATGTCGCATATTTTACCATATTCAACACTATATGTAGTAATGAATTTAAGTTTGTTTACCCTACTCTGTTTTTTGGAAGTATTGAACTGAAAAAGATCTTTTCTTGTTGTCTGATCAACTTCTTTTTTGACATTCTCAAGAGCTGTTTCAGAGTACCCTCTTTCAATTAATCTAGCAGTTAAGTCCTGGGAATGTTTTAAGTAACTGCAGGATGTACTGCAGTTACGTTTGACCCTTACAAACTGGCTTTTGGGAATAGAATTAATAGTATGTTTAGGGTGGCACGACCGGGCATCAAGAATGGTGTTTCCTGCACTCGGCTTTCTGAATAATTCAAAGTCAATGCTTGAAGTCTCTAAATTTGAACATAGTTCGATATCCAAAAATGAAATCGAAAATTTGTTGACCTCCATAGTGAATTTAAGATTCAAAGCATTGTCTTGAAGGTACAACAGAAACTGTTCAAGAAGAGATTCTGGGCCTTTCCAAATTAATAAGACGTCGTCTATATAGCGACCGTAATATTGAATGTATTGCCTGAAGGGGTTCCCATCTCCACAGACGCGGGACAGCTCCCACCAACCCATATACAGGTTGGCATAGGAGGGGGCAAACTTGGCCCCCATCGCTGTCCCACGTCTCTGGAGATAGAAACCCCCCTCAAACAAGAAAAAATTATGGGTCAATAAATACTCTACAGAGTTCTTGATGAACAGCTTCAGTGCCTCTTCATAATTGGAAAAATGATCCAAGAAGAATGTAATAGCCTCGATGCCCTTGTCATGAGGAATACAGGTATACAATGAGACTACGTCGATCGTGACAAATGTGTATTCCACACGCCATTCAAGGCTTTCCAACTGTCTAATCACATCAGACGTATCCCTTATATAACCTGTTAGACTCAAAACAAAAGGTTGAAGGTAACCATCAATAAGTTCAGAAAGTGGCTCGTTCAAAGAGCCAATCCCTGCCACGATGGGTCTACCCGGGGGGTTAGTGGCATGCTTATGAACCTTTGGCAGGTAATGAAATATGGCCATGACCGGATGCTCGCTGTATAGAAATTCATAATTAGATTGCTTGATAAGCCCATCTTGTAAAGCTTTCTCAAGAATCCTTCTTAGTTCAGCTTTATAAGAAAAGATGGGATTAAATTTGAGCTTCTCATACACCGTAGCATCAAGCAACTGCCTATATGCCTCTGTGAGATATGCCTCGCGGTCCAGCACAACCACTTTGCCCCCCTTATCAGAATTACGAATAACCAAATCATGATTATCCCTTAACTGTTTGATTGCTAGATGTTGTGTTTTAGATAAATTATCAGAATGAGAGGGGGGATCTCTCGTAGACAGTTTCCTCAATTCTTGTTCAACTGTCTTTTGAAAAACTTCAATAGCACTAGATCTTGCCTGTACAGGATAAAATTTAGACTTTTTCTTTAATGTGGAGATATCCTGTTCTTCCCCTAATACCTGTGGACTAAAATTAGAGCTCTCTCTATCAAGTGCTAGAAGATCCAAAACAGAACATTCATCAGAAAAGTCAAAAGCAAAATTTCTTTGCCCAAGATTCTCAACTACTTTCACACCATGAGTAGGTGACCCTGAAAAATGCTTCTTCAAAACGATAGACCTTACAAACCGATTCAGGTCTATGATGGTGTCAAATAACTTAAAGTGTGATGTAGGAGAGAATCCTAGGCCCAAAGACAATACTTCAATTTGTGTTGTTGTTAATTCAAGGGAGGAAAGGTTAATAAGGTCAGACGCGTTTCCTGTGGATATATCACATATTCATCAGTGACCATACTGCACACAGACTGAATAGAGCCTTATATCTAGGCAGGGAACACTCCCATTTAATTGCCGGTCCAATAGTAAGAGGACCTATACTGGCTGAAAAAAGTGGGTGTGCAGTAAGGAGTGATGCGTGAGAGCAGTTCACAATCCATGGTCTTTAAACTTTAATAGGGAAACAGGTAATACATATGATAATTTGCCATATGGAAAAACAAAACAAATAACACTGCAAACATGTTAAGCAATAAAAAATAAAAAATAATAAAAAATATAAATAATAAATAAACCACCTGTTACCCTTAAATAAAATGATTATTAAGTTGAAAAAGAAAATTGAAAAATATATATAAATACTGCTAGGCGAAAATTTAAAGTGACAGTAAGGTGGATAATAATACTATGTCAGACAATATCAAGAAATGATACTATAGTAATAATGCTATTGATCAACATATAACTTAACATCCCACTCTGAATTTAAACCAATGGGAAGGCGGGTCTCCAAATGAAAAATCCAAAACACCTCTTTTTTACTGAGGATCAAACCTCGATTACCTCCTCTGGGGTGTCTGGGGATCATTTGGATAGCCTGGAATGTCAACAAAGAACTGTCTGAATTATGATATCTTCTGAAATGCAGGGATATTGGAGTAGTTGACTCCGGATCCTCAATGGAGCGTAAGTGTTCTAAAAAACGGTCCTTCATGGCACGGGTCGTTTGACCTACATACTGCCTGAAACATCCCTTGCATGTCAGAAGATAAACAACATATTGAATCATATTGAATCATGCAAGGAAACTTGGAGCGCAAATAGTTTTTTTGCAAGAAACACATTTAAAAAAAGAGGAGGCAATTAAATTGAAGGGAGGATGGATAAAGGAAGCAATTTTCACCCCATGCAGCAAGAGGAAAAAAGGAGTAGCAATCTTATTTAGTAAGACACTAGAATACACGATTAACAAAACTATTTTAGACCCAGACGAAAGGTTCATTATTCTCTCAATCAAAATTAAAAATAAGGAATTCACTCTATGCAATATATACGGCCCTAATAACGAGGATCTAGGGTTTTGGAGAACGTTAAGGGACCAATTGATTACATATGCAGAGAAATCATTGATAGTAGGAGGGGACTTTAATCTCACACCTAATCTACTCTTAGATAGGCAAAAAGAGTTAGGAGTACAAAACCCAAAAAAGATGAGAATTAAAGGTAGCATGCAGGCTAGAAGGAAAAGGGAAAGTAACATAGTTAAAGCCTGAAAAAGGATTTGAATATACAAGATATATGGAGAATATACAATCCAGATGGTAGGGAATTTACGTGCCTTTCCAGGTCAACACATGCACTATCAAGAATAGATCTATTCTTAGTCTCAGATAGTCTGATCAATGCAATTCAGGAAGCTAGAATTGAGCAGATTACTATCTCTGATCACGCCCCCATAAGTATCAATTTTAATGCAACCCCACCAAAACAGCCAGGAACATTCATTTTCCCAAAATACCTTGCAAATAATCTTAAATTTATAAATTATCTAAAAGAAAAATGGAGAGAGTATGACAGATTTAATAATAACTACCGGAATAAAATGAATATTTTTTGGAACACGGCCAAAGCAGTGTTAAGGGGAGAGGTCATTTCTTGTGTAATCAAATTGAAAAGGAAATTAAAACTTAAGAAGCAACAAGTAAATAAGACTCTAACTAATGCCTACACAAGTTTTTTGGGTAATAGATCTAAGGATAATTGGGAGAAATATATTAGGGCAAAGCAGAGCAGAGACGAGTTTATCATGGAGAACGAAGTTAAAGAGGATATGAAGAAAGGTGCTAAATTTTACAGATTTGGTAATAGAGCAGGCAGCTTTTTGGCACAAATAGTTAGCAATCAAAAGAAATCTACATTTATCACTAAGTTAAAAGTGGGGGATAGGGAGATAAATAATTTAAAAGAGATACAAGAAACATTTTACGAATATTTTGCTAAACTATACGCACCGTTTCCTACAGATGAAGGGGCAAAAAAACTATTCTGGGAAACAATAGAGGTACCAAAAGTCTCTCTAGAGCAGTTAGATAAATTAAATGTAAATATCTCAGAAGAGGAGGTTATGCAAACAATTAAAAACCTAGCTAATAACAAGGCCGCTGGCCCTGATGGACTACCCTCTGAATTTTATAAAATACTAGCAGAAGAAATTACGCCCACTCTAACTCTTATGCTGAATAAATTCTGGTCAGGAAATCTTATACCACCTAAGGAATTCAATGAATCTACAATAATTATTATACCAAAACCGGGTAAAGACCCGAAACTATTAGAATCATATAGACCAATTTCTCTCTTGAACATTGATTATAAAATAATAACAAGCATTTTAGCTAAAAGACTACAGCCAATACTAGAAGGGATAGTCCATCAGGACCAGACGGGCTTTATGAAAGGCCGCACATCTAATATAAACCTGAGAAAATTATATCTAACAATAGCAGACGTATGGTACCAGAAGAAATATAATAAGGGAATAAGGGACACAGACTTAGCGGTAATAGCGCTAGACGCACATAAAGCGTTTGATTCTATAGTGTGGGATCACATATTCACAACATTGAGGAAATTTGGCTTTAATGGAAGTAGTTATAGTAGGATTGAACTGCTTTACAAGGAATCACAGGCGGCCATAGTTATAAATAAAAATAAAACACTGTGTTTCCCACTTCTGAGAGGGACACGTCAAGGGTGCCCCCTTTCCCCCTTAATTTTCAACTTAGTTATGGAACCATTGCTTAAAATACTTAGAACAAGGATACCAGGTATAAATATTCAGAAGGAAGAGCTTAAAATCGCAGCTTACGCAGACGATTTATTGATCTTTACTAAACAATCGGCAAACATTTTTAAATTAATATGTCACTTAGTAGAGCAATTCGGACTAATATCCGGATACAAAATTAATAAAAATAAATCAGAAGTGTTATGGTTACACAAGAACAAAGATTCAGATAATCAAACTTTTAAAGAAGTAAAACACTCATTGTTATATCTCGGATTAAAATTCTCTGAGGACCCAGAAGAATTATATAAACTTAATGTGAAAGAAGCAGTTAGGAAATTCTCAGATACCCTGAAGAAGTGGGAAACCTTGCCCTTATCTCTTTATGGTAAAATTAACTTAGTCAAAATGATAGCACTACCTCGACTGCTTTATATTTTTCAAAATATTCCTTTGCTTTTGAAAAATTTTGAAAAAAAGGAAATAAACTCAGCTATTAGATCATTTCTGTGGGGAAAAAAGAAAATAAGATTAAGTTATAGGAAACTGACACTACCAAAAAAGTCATTAGGGATGGCCCTCCCGGACATAGGGTTATATAATCTTGTGACAACGGGAAAAATAGCGATTGATTGGCTGTTAGACATAGGTCATTTTACTATACTAGGGATGGAAAAACAATTAGCTAAACCTCTTTACTTGAAAAATTTACTACATTTGGAAATTAAAAAACTTCCTCTTTATTTTAGAAGAGTAGATGTATTAAAAGATTCAATAATAGCATGGCATAAAATTTGTAATAAATTAGGGCTGAAGTTTGCAGTTTCTAAATTCCTGGCAATCAAGGGAAACCAAGAGTTCCAATTGGGTTTTTTAACAGAGGTGGGGTCAAAATGGGAGGAATACGGTCTAATTAATGTGACACAAGTAATAAACAGGGAACAATCTAGTCCTAAGGTCATAGAGTTTGAGATGGCCCAATCACAATTCCAGTGCAGGAAGGAACATTATTACGCATATATTCAATTAAGGGATTATTGTCAGAAACTTATAAGAATACATGGGATAGACTGGGAATACCCAGCTTTACTGCCAGTCTTTAATGCATATAAAAATAAAAAAATTTCCATCTCACTATTATATGGTATTTTAAATCAAATAGGTTATGAGGAACAAATAGACAAACTCACAGCAAAATGGCAGGATATATATTTCCCGAATCTAACAGCGGAGACCATTCTCAAAAGCATTGAAATGATAGAGCTACATTAGCAATGGCCCTCCGAGAACAACATATAAAAGTGATATGGATGACTTATATAACGCCAGAAGTATTGAATAAATGGGGAAAAGGACATAATAAATATAAATGTGAGAAATGTAGAAAGGAGAATGCCAACTTAATGCACTGTCTATGGGAGTGCCCTAAACTACAAAGATTCTGGAAAATGGTAGAATTTTGGGCTAATAAAATCTGTAACAGCCAAGTGCTACTGCAAGCAGAAAATATTATTTTTTTAAAATTTTAGAAAGCAGAAGCCACACATTGCAAAATATTTTTTTTAATGCTAATTTTATTAAGCAGAAATTTAATTTTGAAAGGGTGGAAGGAGGGAAGAGCACCCTCACTTAGAACAGTAAAAAACACTGTGTGGAAACAGTTTATGATTGAACAAAACGATATTTGGTTTAATGTGGAAGTAAATGTTAGCCGATTTTTTGAAAAATGGAAGTCTTGGATTAAGGTTCAGGATACAGATACTCAGAAGGAACTTATTTCAAGATTTGAAAACACTGAGTACATAATGGAAAGTAGACTTAGAGGAGAGTGGTTATGAGGTAGGTGGGAAGAATTATAGAGTAATGGCGATACTAAAATATGTTTTGTTTTGCTTTTTATTATCTTTTCTGTCTTTTTGGAAGTTATGTAAATAACAATATAAATGTATGGGACTGTATGGCTGCTGACTGTTGTCAAAATACAAGCCTGTTTTGATTTTGGTAAAATACTAATAAAAATGATTTAAAAAAAAAAAAAGAGATTGTTGTTCCATCCTTGTGTCCTAATCCTTCTTCAAAGAAGGAACGTCTATTACACAATCTGGACGTGGTTCGTGCTTTGAAGTTTTACTTACAAGCTACTAAAGGTTTTCGGCAAACATCTGCTTTGTTTGTTGTCTACTCTGGACAGAGGAGAGGTCAAAAGGCTTCGGCAACCTCTCTTTCTTTTTGGCTAAGAAGTATAATCCGCTTAGCCTATGAGACTGCTGGACAGCAGCCCCCTGAAAGGATTACAGCTCATTCTACTAGAGCTGTGGCTTCCACTTGGGCCTTTAAAAATGAGGCTTCTGTTGAACAGATTTGCAAGGCGGCGACTTGGTCTTCGCTCAGACGTGTCTATCTGTCTGTGCCATGTTTTTCTACATTTTTTAACCAGTTGCCATATATTTTTTTGTTTGGTCTGAGTTACATATACGGCATTGGAGAGTGCCGTTTGGCCTGGTTTTCCAACTATTTTTATTAATCCCCATGGATGGAGGGGTATCCCACATTACCTACTAAGGACTGCTGAGGACCGCCAAGACCGGTGACACCCGAACAGCAAAGTTCTAAACCTACCTTCAGCGAGTGACGGCTACTGCTGCTACCAGATACCTGATACCCGATACCAGAGGCAAGTGAAAGTCACATGACCAGAGGGCCGAGTGACGTCAGACGCCGCAACTGGTGAGAGGAGAGAGAGGAGCTGGAGCAGAGCGGTCATCGTCGTTTGGACAGCCGAATAGCCTGAACAGACAAGCCGCCTAAAGCTCACAGCAGTCTAGCCAAACAATACGGAACCAGTGGAGTGACTACTCAGAGAGAAAGAGGACAAAGCTGAGGACCGGAGGGTGTCACCGTGAGCGGTAAGAAATTCCTCATCACTTACTAAAGCTCTCTAATATTTTTGCAATTTCTATGCGGGTAAGACTTGGTCTTCGCTTCATACAGGGAGTGCAGAATTATTAGGCAAATGAGTATTTTGACCACATCATCCTCTTTATGCATGTTGTCTTACTCCAAGCTGTATAGGCTCGAAAGCCTACTACCAATTAAGCATATTAGGTGATGTGCATCTCTGTAATGAGAAGGGGTGTGGTCTAATGACATCAACACCCTATATCAGGTGTGCATAATTATTAGGCAACTTCCTTTCCTTTGGCAAAATGGGTCAAAAGAAGGACTTGACAGGCTCAGAAAAGTCAAAAATAGTGAGATATCTTGCAGAGGGATGCAGCACTCTTAAAATTGCAAAGCTTCTGAAGCGTGATCATCGAACAATCAAGCGTTTCATTCAAAATAGTCAACAGGGTCGCAAGAAGCGTGCGGAAAAACCAAGGCGCAAAATAACTGCCCATGAACTGAGAAAAGTCAAGCGTGCAGCTGCCAAGATGCCACTTGCAACAAGTTTGGCCATATTTCAGAGCTGCAACATCACTGGAGTGCCCAAAAGCACAAGGTGTGCAATACTCAGAGACATGGCCAAGGTAAGAAAGGCTGAAAGACGACCACCACTGAACAAGACACACAAGCTGAAACGTCAAGACTGGGCCAAGAAATATCTCAAAACTGATTTTTCTAAGGTTTTATGGACTGATGAAATGAGAGTGAGTCTTGATGGGCCAGATGGATGGGCCCGTGGCTGGATTGGTAAAGGGCAGAGAGCTCCAGTCCGACTCAGATGCCAGCAAGGTGGAGGTGGAGTACTGGTTTGGGCTGGTATCATCAAAGATGAGCTTGTGGGGCCTTTTCGGGTTGAGGATGGAGTCAAGCTCAACTCCCAGTCCTACTGCCAGTTTCTGGAAGACACCTTCTTCAAGCAGTGGTACAGGAAGAAGTCTGCATCCTTCAAGAAAAACATGATTTTCATGCAGGACAATGCTCCATCACACGCGTCCAAGTACTCCACAGCGTGGCTGGCAAGAAAGGGTATAAAAGAAGAAAATCTAATGACATGGCCTCCTTGTTCACCTGATCTGAACCCCATTGAGAACCTGTGGTCCATCATCAAATGTGAGATTTACAAGGAGGGAAAACAGTACACCTCTCTGAACAGTGTCTGGGAGGCTGTGGTTGCTGCTGCACGCAATGTTGATGGTGAACAGATCAAAACACTGACAGAATCCATGGATGGCAGGCTTTTGAGTGTCCTTGCAAAGAAAGGTGGCTATATTGGTCACTGATTTGTTTTTGTTTTGTTTTTGAATGTCAGAAATGTATATTTGTGAATGTTGAGATGTTATATTGGTTTCACTGGTAAAAATAAATAATTGAAATGGGTATATATTTGTTTTTTGTTAAGTTGCCTAATAATTATGCACAGTAATAGTCACCTGCACACACAGATATCCCCCTAAAATAGCTAAAACTAAAAACAAACTAAAAACTACTTCCAAAAATATTCAGCTTTGATATTAATGAGTTTTTTGGGTTCATTGAGAACATGGTTGTTGTTCAATAATAAAATTAATCCTCAAAAATACAACTTTCCTAATAATTCTGTACTCCCTGTACTTTTTCAAAATTCTACAAATTTGATACTTTTGCTTCTTCGGAGGCTATTTTTGGGAGAAAGGTTTTACAGGCAGTGGTACCTTCCATTTAAGTACCTGCCTTGTCCCTCCCTTCATCCGTGTACTTTAGCTTTGGTATTGGTATCCCACAAGTAATGGGTGATCCGTGGACTGGATACACCTTACAAGAGAAAACACAATTTATACTTACCTGATAAATGTATTTCTCTTGTGGTGTATCCAGTCCACGGCCCGCCCTGTCATTTTAAGGCAGGTCATTTTTTTCATTTAAACTACAGTCACCACTGCACCCTATGGTTTCTCCTTTCTCTGCGTGTTTTCGGTCGAATGACTGGATATGGCAGTTAGGGGAGGAGCTATATAACAGCTCTGCTGTGGGTGTCCTCTTGCAACTTCCTGTTGGGAATGAGAATATCCCACAAGTAATGGATGATCCGTGGACTGGATACACCACAAGAGAAATAAATTTATCAGGTAAGCATAAATTGTGTTTTTATAACATTGTCTAAGTCAGGGTTCGCCAACCTTTCGGACCTCAGGGACCACTAAACTCACAATTTTGAATACCGTGGACCACTAACATGATTTTTTTTTTTTTTAAAAAAAAGGTACAAACCTCTATAATGTGTATCTATACACACACACACATACTGTACATAACTAGTATAGCCATAGCCAAGTTTACATTATGTATATATTTACACATTTTTAAGAATTATTTTTTGGAATTAACTAACTGAATGACAGAACTGAGAGAATACTTCCGAATGACAGATGAAGGGTGAGTGCGAACTTTTTAGCTGGAAACAGAGGCAGAAAGTGGGGGAAAACAGAATTTATGCTTACCTGATAAATTACTTTCTCCAAGGGTGTGTCCGGTCCACGGCGTCATCCATTACTTGTGGGAAATGTTCTCCCCCACAGGGAAAGACAAGGAGAGCACACAGCAAGAGCTGTCCATATAGCTCCCCCTCTGGCTCCGCCCCTCAGTCATTCGACCGACGGTTAGGAGAAAAAGGAGAAATTATAGGGTGCCGTGGTGACTGTAGTGTATAAAGAAAAAATTTTTCAACCTGATTAAAAAAACCAGGGCGGGCCGTGGACCGGACACACCGTTGGAGAAAGTAATTTATCAGGTAAGCATAAATTCTGTTTTCTCCAACATTGGTGTGTCCGGTCCACGGTGTCATCCATTACTTGTGGGAACCAATACCAAAGCTTTAGGACACGGATGAAGGGAGGGAGCAAATCAGGTTACCTAAACAGAAGGCACCACGGCTTGCAAAACCTTTCTCCCAAAAACAGCCTCCGAAGAAGCAAAAATATCAAATTTGTAGAATTTGGCAAAAGTGTGCAGAGAAGACCAAGTCGCTGCCTTACATATCTGGTCAACAGAAGCCTCGTTCTTATAGGCCCATGTGGAAGCCACAGCCCTAGTAGAGTGAGCTGTGATACGGTCAGGAGGCTGTCGTCCGGCAGTCTCATAAGCCAAGCGGATAATGCTTTTCAGCCAGAAAGAGAGAGAGGTAGCAGTAGCTTTTTGACCATCTTTGGAATTTTAATCTTACTCCAGGAGAATCCTTAGGATTCACACCAACAGATATATTTTTTCCATATTTTATGGTAAATCCTTCTAGTCACAGGTTTTCTGGCTTGGACCAGAGTATCAATCACAGAATTTGAAAACCCACGCTTGGATAAAATCAAGCGTTCAATTTCTAAGCAGTCAGCTGCAGAGAAACTAGATTGGGATGTTCGAATGGACCTTGTACTAGAAGGTCCTGTCTCAAAGGTAGCTTCCATGGTGGAGCCGATGACATATTCACCAGGTCTGCATACCAAGTCCTGCGTGGCCACGCAGGAGCTATCAGAATCACTGAGGCCTTCTCCTGTTTGATCCTGGCTATGAGCCTGGGGAGGAGAGGAAACGGTGGAAACACATATGCTAGGTTGAACGACCAAGGCGCCACTAATGCATCCACTAGAGTCGCCTTGGGATCCCTGGATCTGGACCCATAGCAAGGAATCTTGAAGTTCTGACGGGACGCCATTAGATCCATGTCTGGAATGACCCATAATTGGGTTAACTGAGCAAAGACCTCCGGATGGAGTTCCCACTCCCCCGGATGGAAAGTCTGACGACTCAAATAGTCCGCCTCCCAGTTGTCTACTCCTGGGATGTGAATAGCAGATAGATGACAGGAGTGATTCTCTGCCCATTGGATTATCTTGGTTACTTCCTTCATCGCTAGGGAACTCTTTGTTCCCCCCTGATGATTGATGTACGCAACAGTCGTTATGTTGTCCGACTGAAATCTTATGAACCTGGCTTCCACTAGCTGAGGCCAAGCCAGGAGCGCATTGAATATAGCTCTTAGTTCCAAAATGTTTATCGGGAGAAGCGACTCTTCCAGCGACCATAGGCCCTGAGCTTTCAGAGAGTCCCAGACCGCGCCCCACCCCAAGAGGCTGGCGTCGGTCGTGACGATGACCCACTCCGGTCTGCGGAAACTCATTCCCTGAGACAGGTGATCCTGGGTCAACCACCAGAGAAGTGAGTCCCTGGTTACCTGGTCTACTTGAATTTGGGGAGACAAGTCTGTATAGTCCCCATTCCACTGATTGAGCATGCACAGCTGTAATGGTCTTAAATGAATTCGAGCAAAAGGAACCACATCCATTGCTGCAACCATTAGTCCTATTACTTCCATGCATTGAGCTATGGAGGGTTGAGGAATAGAGTGAAGAACTTGACAAGCTTTTAGAAGCTTTGTCTTTCTGACGTCTGTGAGAAAGATCTTCATTTCCACAGAATCTATTATTGTTCCCAGAAAAGGAACCCTTGTGGACGGTGACAGTGAACTTTTTTCTATGTTCACTTTCCACCCGTGAGATCTGAGAAAAGCCAACACAATGTCTGTATGAGCCCTCGCTTTGGAAAGAGACGACGCTTGGATTAGGATGTCGTCTAGATAAGGTGCTACAGCGATGCCCCTCGGTCTTAGGACCGCTAGAAGGGACCCTAGCACCTTTGTGAAAATTCTGGGAGCGGTGGCTAAACTGAATGGAAGAGCCACAAACTGGTAATGTTTGTCCAGAAAAACCAACCTCAGGAACTGATGATGAGATTTGTGGATTGGGATATGCAGATATGCATCCTTCAGATCCACGGTAGTCAAAAATTGACCCTGCTGGATTTTTGGTAAGATTGTCCGAATGGTTTCCATCTTGAAGGATGGAACTCTGAGGAACTTGTTTAATATCTTTAAATCCAGAATTGGCCTGAAAGTTCCCTCTTTTTTGGGAACCACAAACAGGTTTGAGTAAAACCCTAGACCTTGTTCCCCGGAGGGGACTGGGTTTATCACTCCCATCTTTGATAGGTCTCTTACACAATGTAAGAATGCCTGTTTCTTTATCTGGTCTGAAGATAAGCGAGACAGGTGGAACCTTCCCTTTGGAGGAAGTCCCTTGAATTCTAACAGGTATCCCTTGGAAACTATCTCTAGTGCCCAGGGATCCAGAACATCTCTTGCCCAAGCCTGAGCGAAGAGAGATAGTCTGCCCCCTACCAGATCTGGTCCCGGATCGGGGGCTACCCCTTCATGCTGTCTTGGTAGCAGCAGCAGGTTTCTTGGTTTGTTTACCCTTGTTCCAGCCTTGCATGGGCTTCCAAGCAGGTTTGGGCTGGGCCACGTTACCTTCTTGTCTAGCGGCAGTGGAGTTATTAGCCGGTCCGTTCCTGAAATTGCGAAAGGAACGAAAATTAGACTTGTTCTTAGCCTTAAAAGGCCTATCCTGTGGGAGGGCATGGCCCTTACCCCCAGTGATGTCTGAAATAATTTCCTTCAATTCTGGCCCAAAAAGGGTCTTACCCTTGAAAGGAATATTCAGTAACTTAGTCTTGGACGACACGTCTGCCGACCAGGATTTTAGCCAAAGCGCCCTCCGCACTACTATAGCAAAACCTGAGTTTTTCGCCGCCAATTTCGTTATTTGAAAGGCGGCATCCAATATAAAGGAATTAGATAACTTTAATGCGTGAATTCTGTCCATGACTTCTTCATAGGAAGTCTCTTTCTGGAGCGACCTTTCTAGTTCTTCGAACCAAAAGGACGCCGCTGAAGTGACAGTAATAACACACGTAGCTGGTTGAAGGATGAACCCTTGCTGAACAAAAATCTTTTTAAGCAATCCTTCCAATTTTTTATCCATAGGATCTTTGAAAGCGCAGCTGTCCTCTATAGGAATAGTTGTGCGCTTCGCTAGTGTTGAAACAGCTCCCTCAACCTTCGGGACCGTTTGCCATGCGTCCCTTCTAGGGTCTACTATGGGAAACATTTTCTTAAATATAGGAGGTGGGGCAAAGGGTACACCTGGCTTCTCCCACTCCTTTTCCACTATGTTCGCTACCCTCTTAGGTATTGGAAAAGCGTCGTCGTGCACTGGGACCTCTAAAAATTTGTCCAATTTGCACAACTTCTCTGGTACTACCATGGAATCACAGTCATCCAGAGTAGCTAATACCTCCTAAAGCAAAGCGCGGAGATGTTCTAGCTTAAACTTAAACGCCACTAGATCAGGTTCTGCCTGTTGAGAAATTTTTCCTGAGTCTGAAATTTCACCCTCAGACAGCCCTTCCCTCACAGCCAATTCCGATTGATGTGAGCGTAAAATAGATAAGGCATCGTCAGCGTCTGATTGTTCATCCTTTTTATCTGTATTTAAAACTGAACAATCACGCTTTCTCTGAAAAACTGGCAGTTTGGATAAAAGATTTGCTATAGAATTATCCACTACTGCTGATAATTGTTGCATAGAAATAAGCACTGGCGCGCTAGGTATCGCCTGCGCGGGCAAAGCTGGTGTAGACACAGAAGGAGAGGATTAGAGCTATCCCCACTACTTTCATTAGATAAATCATCTTGGGCAACATTATGAAAAATAACAGAGCTGTCCTGATTTTGTTTGGACGCTATGGCGCAATTATCACAAACACTCGAAGGGGGAACCACATTTGTCTCTATACACACAGAACATAGGTTATCTGATGGAACAGACATGTTAAACAGATTTAGGCAGGCAAACAATGCAATAAAAACGATTTTAAACAAAAACGTTACTGTCTCTTTAAATAATAAAATGACACATTTATTTCTGAATGTTCAAAAAACTATGAAGGCAATATCCGATTTTTCTGAAATTTGGACCCCAGTGTCTTAATGCTTAGAAAGTATTGCACAGCAAATATGGAGACTCTAGCTCTTAAAACAAGCAAACCGGAGCTAATTGTTGGATTTAACCGTTTTTACACACCACAACCCCAGCTACAGCCTTGCTGCAGCTTTTTACCTTCCTTAGGGGTCACCATTCACAGAAAAAAGCCTTTTGGAGTCACTTTCTGAACCACAGGACCCTCTCACATAAATCTGCTTGCACTGCCTTGAAATTCAACTGCACAGCTGAAGTGCCAAAATGAGGCTTCCTCCCTCAGCACACTAGAGTGAAGGGGCCTTCCTGACTAGATTTAGGTGTCTAAAACAAGCCAGATCAATAAAAAACGTTCCCAAGTGTATGTGAGCTTATAAAATATTTCAAATGGTATAATATTGTAATAAAAACCAATCGATTTGGCCCCTAACAGTGTCTACCAGCATAAAAAACAAAAAGGGGAAGCCTGTTATCTTTTTTGCTGAGGTGAAAGAAAAATGGCTTACCGTTTCCCCTGAGGGGAAAAATGACTGTCATCTAGCATTAGCCTGTGTTGTTAGAAGGAGACTAGTCATACCTGAAGCAGATGAGTCTGCAAACTGTTAGCCCCAACTGAAGTTCTCTTGTTTCAACAGTCCTGCATGGTAACAGTAATGGATTTTAGTTACTTGTGCTAAAATCATAGCCCTCTTAAACAGAAATCTTCATCACTTTTCTGTTATAGAGTAAATAGTACAAGCCAGCACTATTTTAAAATAACAAACTCTTGATAGAAGAATAAAAAACTACAACTAACACCACAAACTCCTCGCCATCCCCGTGGTAGATGCTACTTGTTCAGAGCGGCAAGGAGAATGACTGGGGGGCGGAGCCAGAGGGGGAGCTATATGGACAGCTCTTGCTGTGTGCTCTCCTTGCCTTTCCCTGTGGGGGAGAACATTTCCCACAAGTAATGGATGACGCCGTGGACCGGACACACCAATGTTGGAGAAAAAAAGAATTATGTTTAAAATGACCACAAGACTTCCAAGTAAACTCCCCAGTTAGGAAATATTCAAAACTACTTATGGTCATGGATAGACACTGGAATCATAAATTAAGTTTATATCAGAAAGCTATCAATATGGATGTGAGCTAACCATGACTGACGTTACTGGCAATTACTATAATACTGGTGGGATATGGCTGATCTGCAGGATGGCAATTACTGGAATTCAGGTGGAATGGCTTTGTGTGCGGGTAAATTATTAATTCATAATTTATTCATTCATATTTAATAAAAAAAATTAAAAAAAAGATGGAGGGGAGGAAGACAAACAGTGATGTAAGTCCATCTGAAGGAATTAGGAAAACTACTACAAAGAGACAGGTAAAGATAAGAAAATAAATGAAATATGAGAAATTCTTTTTTTATATACTTTAATTCCACTATTTCAAGCCAAGACTATACCAACCTCTGCTGGCTTTAGAATGGAAGCATCTTCCTCTGAGCAGCGCGCTGGACGGGAGGAGTTTAAAATACAATCTAGTTGTGCAGTACTACGCAACGTGCATAGGGAGATTGTAATTTCACTGATGTCCAGCCAGGCACTGTAGGGAGTTGCGGCGCGTCAGGGGTGACACCATCAGAGGAGATTAATTCCTGCTTGATGGTGTTAAGGACCACCAACATCTTCTCGTGGACCACCAGTGGTCCGACCACTGGTTGGCGACCGCTGGTCTAAGTTATGTCTCTCCCCCTATTGCCTTTCCTTCTCCCCCTCAAGGTATGCTATTTAGGTATCCCATTGTTCCAATAGATTGACATTCTTTTAGGCACATATTTTGCCCAGGATGCATGTCTACATTATATCTCATTTGCTTAGCTGTCTCAAAGTTCCTGTACCTTAATTTATAAGTACTATGATCACAGCAGGGGAAGCAGGTTGGCCCCACTATTTCTTTAGCTTTTTGTACTTATTTATCTCCTTTTTCTCCATCTCTGCCTGTCTCATGTTCATACAACTAGGTCAGAGATAAGGCTCTGCAACTTTGACATTTTTGCTCAGTGACCCCTCCTACGTTGCAGTTTAGGTTTGTTTAAAGTGACAGGCAATGACTCCTTAGATTACTACTAATCTAGATTTTAACAAGTGCTGCTTGTATTACCTTGACTGCATGACCCTGGAATGATCTTTGGTTTTCTCTATATTGTTTATACTCTGTATTAGTATTTCAGGATTGCATTGTGTGCTTAGTTGAACATTGTTCATGGATTATGATAATGAGACTCTGTGTAAGCTTGTGCAGCTATTGCTAATACTCTTATTTTATCACACACTTTAAAATGACGTTTCTCTAGTATACTTGAGGGTTTCATGAATACCCATATTTTCATAATCCTGTTCTGTTAACTGAAGAGACATTACCAATTCATGGATGTATTATGTATGGGACTGTAACCCTATTGCATATTAGGAATTATTTTTGGATGTTTTCCCTACGCTAATGTAAGACCCTAGTATTTACCTTTATTACTGTTTCTGGCTATCTTATTCTTTTATGTAATATGCCCTAAATGTTCCATAGAATAGTTACGCTATGCATTGCAGTTCTAAAATAACAGATTACATTTTTTATCACACCGCACTGTAAATGTTAACTTATAGAAGGCTAAGAAATGCTATGGTTTTACTTATTGTTTACGTGTTTTGTCTACGCCTAGAGTCTGTGGCTACTTGCTTTATAGTGTCTTTACTGTTCAGTGAGAGTATATACAATGTCTAGTGCCTCTTATCTAAGTCATGTCTATTTTTTACTATTATTTCTCCATATGAGGCAGATGTTCTATTAATACATAGTTTATAATTCCTCTTTCATGCTCACATGTGCGTTAAGTTGCCAAATACCTTATGACTCGTAATGTCATTTTCTCCTATAGTAAAACAAACAAAAAAAGGAACTTTAGAGTTTCCGCCATGTTCCGTAAAATGCTTAGTTATATCTACGGCTCCGCCCTCCACCCTCTCCTTCCTATATATAGCGGTGCTTACCCACTGAATTTCCCCCCCCCCCTGCTATATATACATTACTTCTCCTCTTGAAGCTCCTAAAAAGCTGTCCATCTGACCATTAGTTATCTTTTATTTTTTATATTTTGGTCCATTGGGCCTAAAACTGTGTCTCCAACTGGTCAGTCAATTATTATATCTTATTGAAAAATCGGGTTTTATTAGCCTTCCATCAATGTTATATATAACTGGCGAAATGTTTCGGTCAATCTTGTCTGTATCTTTTTCTTTTATCAAAAAGGCGTATTATGTTTTATGTTTGTTATGTAAAAACCTCAATAAAAAATATAAAAAAAAAATAAAAAGATAACATTTATTTTAAAAACATTAAAACATATAAAAAGCCACAAATGAGCCCCCTTCATGCAATGTCACTCCGGTATCTGTCAACCTAGGTAATATGGTGGGAGCGAACTCACAACACCTTCCCTGGATGGAAGCAGATGGCATGCTGCAATGCTATGCCAACGAGGTCGCTAAATGAGTAATACGCTCGATACCTGTCCTGGTGACTAGTGGTGAGGCGGGGCTCAGGCATTCCGACGTACGTTTCGCTGTAAGCGTACGGCTTTTTCAAGGAAGTGGAATGGTGTGCGTTTATTCCTCTGTGCTCTTTATACGGTGAATCAATCCTATTAGCCAATGATGATCATATGATCCGTGAGAACTTGTAACATTCCATCCTCCATCTTTGAAGATGGCAAATACATTTAATGTCTCTGTTCCTATCTGATTTCCATGGCAAGAAAGGACGAGACATTCACATTTTTCTTTTGATTTCAATTACAGATATATGAGTATTTTACATATCAAGTAAGTTTAAAAGCAAAAAATCTTCACATTTAAATATTGCTTATCTAGTCTAACCTTGATAAACCTTGAGAGGGGGGGGGAGAGGAAGGGGGAGAGGGGGGAGAGAGGGGGAGAGAGGGAGGGGGAGAGAGGGAGGGGGAGAGGGGGGGAGGGGGAGAGGGAGGGGGAAAGGGGGGGAGGGGGAGAGGGGGGGAGAGAGAGAGCGCAAAAGAGAGGGGAGGAGAGAGCGCAAAAGAGAGGGGAGGAGAGAGCGCAAAAGAGAGGGGGAGAGATAGAGAGCGCAAAAGAGAGGGGGAGAGAGAGAGCGCAAAAGAGGGGGAGAGAGAGAAAGCAAAAGAGAGGGGGAGAGAGAGAGCAAAAGAGGGGGGAGAGAGAGAGCACAAAAGAGAGGGGGGAGAGCACAAAAGAGAGGGGGGAGAGAGAGCACAAAAGAGAGGGGGGAGAGAGCGCAAAAGAGAGGGGGGAGAGAGAGCGCAAAAGAGAGGGGGGAGAGAGAGCGCAAAAGAGAGAGGGGAGAGAGAGCACAAAAGAGAGGGGGAGAGAGCGCAAAAGAGAGGGGGGAGAGAGCGCAAAAGAGAGGGGGTAGAGAGAGCGCAAAAGAGAGGGGGTAGAGAGAGCGCAAAAGAGAGGGGGTAGAGAGAGCGCAAAAGAGAGGGGGGAGAGAGAGCGCAAAAGAGAGGGGGGAGAGAGCGCAAAAGAGAGGGGGGAGAGAGAGAGCAAAAGAGGGGGGAGAAAGAGAGCGCAAAAGAGAGGGGGGAAGAGCGCAAAAGAGAGGGGGGGAGAGAGAGCGCAAAAGAGAGGGGGGAGAGAGAGCGCAAGAGAGAGGGGGGGAGAGAGAGCGCAAGAGAGAGGGGGGGAGAGAGAGCGGCAAAAGAGAGGGGGGAGAGAGCGCGCAAAAGAGAGGGGAGAGAGAGCGCAAAAGAGAGGGGAGAGAGCACAAAAGAGAGGGGAAGAGAGAGAGTGCAAAAGAGAGGGGGGAGGGAACGAGCACAAAAACAGAATTTATGCTTACCTGATAAATTACTTTCTCCAACGGTGTGTCCGGTCCACGGCGTCATCCTTACTTGTGGGAAATATCTCTTCCCCAACAGGAAATGGCAAAGAGTCCCAGCAAAGCTGGCCATATAGTCCCTCCTAGGCTCCGCCCACCCCAGTCATTCGACCGACGGACAGGAGGAAAAATATAGGAGAAACCATATGGTACCGTGGTGACTGTAGTTAGAGAAAATAATTCATCAGACCTGATTAAAAAACCAGGGCGGGCCGTGGACCGGACACACCGTTGGAGAAAGTAATTTATCAGGTAAGCATAAATTCTGTTTTCTCCAACATTGGTGTGTCCGGTCCACGGCGTCATCCTTACTTGTGGGAACCAATACCAAAGCTTTAGGACACGGATGAAGGGAGGGAGCAAATCAGGTTACCTAAACGGAAGGCACCACGGCTTGCAAAACCTTTCTCCCAAAAATAGCCTCCGAAGAAGCAAAAGTATCAAATTTGTAAAATTTGGCAAAAGTGTGCAGTGAAGACCAAGTCGCTGCCTTACATATCTGATCAACAGAAGCCTCGTTCTTGAAGGCCCATGTGGAAGCCACAGCCCTAGTGGAGTGAGCTGTGATTCTTTCAGGAGGCTGCCGTCCGGCAGTCTCGTAAGCCAATCGGATGATGCCTTTAAGCCAAAAGGAAAGAGAGGTAGAAGTCGCTTTTTGACCTCTCCTTTTACCAGAATAGACGACAAACAGAGAAGATGTTTATCTGAAATCTTTTGTAGCTTCTAAATAGAATTTTAGAGCACGGACTACGTCCAAATTGTGTAACAAACGTTACTTCTTTGAAACTGGATTCGGACACAAAGAAGGTACAACTATCTCCTGGTTAATATTTTTGTTAGAAACAACCTTTGGAAGGAAACCAGGCTTAGTACGCAAAACCACCTTATCTGCATGGAACACCAGATAGGGCGGAGAACACTGCAGAGCAGATAACTCTGAAACTCTTCTAGCAGAAGAAATAGCAACCAAAAACAAAACTTTCCAAGATAACAACTTAATATCTATGGAATGTAAAGGTTCAAACGGAACCCCTTGAAGAACTGAAAGAACTAGATTTAAACTCCAGGGAGGAGTCAAAGGTCTGTAAACAGGCTTGATCCTAACCAGAGCCTGAACAAATGCTTGAACATCTGGCATAGCTGCCAGTCGTTTGTGTAGTAAGACAGATAAAGCAGAAATCTGTCCCTTTAGAGAACTCGCAGATAATCCTTTATCCAAACCTTCTTGCAGAAAGGAAAGAATCTTAGGAATTTTTACCTTATTCCAAGGGAATCCCTTGGATTCACACCAGCAGATATATCTTTTCCATATCTTATGGTAAATCTTTCTAGTTACCGGTTTTCTGGTCTGAACCAGAGCATCAATCACCGAATCTGAAAACCCACGCTTTGATAGAATCAAGCTTTCAATCTCCAAGCCGTCAGCTGGAGGGAGACCAGATTTGGATGTTCGAATGGACCCTGAACAAGAAGGTCCTGTCTCAAAGGTAGCTTCCATGGTGGAACCGATGACATATTCACCAGGTCTGCATACCAAGTCCTGCGTGGCCACGCAGGAGCTATCAAGATCACCGAGACCCTCTCCTGTTTGATCCTGGCTACCAGCCTGGGAATGAGAGGAAACGGTGGGAACACATAAGCTAGGTTGAAGGTCCAAGGCGCTACTAGTGCATCCACTAGAGTCGCCTTGGGATCCCTGGATCTGGACCTGTAGCAAGGAACCTTGAAGTTCTGACGAGACGCCATCAGATCCATGTCTGGAATGCCCCATAATTGAGTCAACTGGGCAAAAATCTCCGGGTGGAGTTCCCACTCCCCCGGATGGAATGTCTGACAACTCAGATAATCCGCTTCCCAGTTTTCCACACCTGGGATGTGGATCGCAGATAGATGGCAGGAGTGATTCTCCGCCCATTGTATTATTTTGGTTATCGCCAGGGAACTCCTTGTTCCCCCCTGATGATTGATATACGCAACAGTCGTCATGTTGTCTGATTGGAATCTTATGAATCTGGCCTTTGCAAGCTGAGGCCAAGCCCTGAGAGCATTGAATATCGCTCTTAGTTCCAGAATGTTTATCGGGAGAAGAGACTCTTCCCGAGACCACAGTCCCTGAGCTTTCAGGGATTCCCAGACTGCACCCCAGCCCACTAGACTGGCGTCGGTTGTGACAATGACCCACTCTGGTCTGCGGAAGCTCATTCCCTGGGATAGGTGGTCCAGGGATATCCACCAACGGAGTGAATCTCTGGTCTTCTGATCTACTGGAATCACTGGAGACAAATCTGTATAGTCCCCATTCCACTGTTTCAGGATGCACAGTTGTAATGGTCTTAGATGAATTCGCGCAAAAGGATCTATGTCCATTGCTGCAACCATCAACCCTACTACTTCCATGCACTGAGCTATGGAAGGACGTGGAACAGAATGAAGAACTTGACAAGCGCTTAGAAGTTTTGACTTTCTGACATCTGTCAGAAAGATCCTCATTTCTAAGGAATCTATTATTGTTCCCAGGAAGGGAACTCTTGTTGACGGAGACAGAGAACTTTTTTCTATGTTCACCTTCCATCCGTGAGATCTGAGAAAGGCCAGAACGATGTCTGTATGAGCCTTTGCTTTTGAAAGGGACGACGCTTGTATTAGAATGTCGTCCAAGTATGGTACTACTGCAATGCCCCTCGGTCTTAGAACCGCTAGAAGGGACCCGAGTACCTTTGTGAAAATCCTTGGAGCAGTGGCTAATCCGAATGGGAGGGCCACAAACTGGTAATGTTTGTCCAGAAAGGCGAACCTTAGGAACTGATGATGTTCTTTGTGGATAGGAATATGTAGGTACGCATCCTTTAGATCCACGGTAGTCATAAATTGACCTTCCTGGATAGTGGGTAGAATCGTTCGAATGGTTTCCATTTTGAACGATGGTACCCTGAGAAATTTGTTTAGGATCTTTAAATCCAGAATTGGTCTGAAGGTTCCCTCTTTTTTGGGAACTACGAACAGATTTGAGTAAAATCCCATTCCTTGTTCCTTCATTGGAACTGGGTGTATCACTCCCATCTTTAGCAGGTCTTCTACACAATGTAAGAACGCCTGTCTCTTTATTTGGTTTGAGGATAAGTGAGACATGTGGAACCTTCCCCTTGGGGGTAGTTCCTTGAATTCCAGAAGATAACCCTGAGAAACTATTTCTAGCGTCCAGGGATCCTGAACATCTCTTGCCCAAGCCTGAGCAAAGAGAGAGAGTCTGCCCCCCACTAGATCCGGTCCCGGATCGGGGGCTACTCCTTCATGCTGTTTTGTTAGCGGTAGCAGGCTTCTTGGTCTGCTTACCCTTGTTCCAGCCTTGCATTGGTTTCCAGGCTGGTTTGGACTGTGAGGCATTACCCTCTTGCTTAGAGGATGCAGAATTAGAGGCCGGTCCGTTCCTGAAATTACGAAAGGAACGAAAATTAGACTTATTCTTGGCCTTGAAAGGCCTATCTTGTGGGAGGGCGTGGCCCTTTCCCCCCAGTAGAGTCTGAGATAATCTCTTTTAATTCTGGGCCAAAGAGAGTTTTACCCTTGAAGGGGATGTTAAGCAATTTTGTCTTGGATGATACATCCGCTGACCAAGACTTTAGCCAAAGCGCTCTGCGCGCCACAATTGCAAACCCTGAATTTTTCGCCGCTAATCTAGCTAATTGCAAAGCGGCATCTAAAATAAAAGAGTTAGCCAACTTAAGTGCGTGAACTCTGTCCATAACCTCCTCATATGGAGTCTCTCTACTGAGCGACTTTTCTAGTTCCTCGAACCAGAACCACGCTGCTGTAGTGACAGGAACAATGCACGAAATGGGTTGAAGAAGGTAACCTTGCTGTACAAAAATCTTTTTAAGCAAACCTTCCAATTTTTATCCATAGGATCTTTGAAAGCACAACTATCTTCGATAGGAATAGTAGTGCGCTTGTTTAGAGTAGAAACTGCCCCCTCGACCTTAGGGACTGTCTGCCATAAGTCCTTTCTGGGGTCGACCATAGGAAATAATTTCTTAAATATAGGAGGGGGGAACAAAAGGTATGCCGGGCTTCTCCCACTCCTTATTCACTATGTCCGCCACCCGCTTGGGTATAGGAAAAGCGTCGGGGTGCACCGGAACCTCTAGGAACTTGTCCATCTTGCATAATTTTTCTGGAATGACCAAGTTGTCACAATCATCCAGAGTAGATTACCCCTCCTTAAGCAGTGCGCGGAGATGTTCTAATTTAAATTTAAATGTCACAACATCAGGTTCAGCCTGTTGAGAAATTTTTCCTGAATCTGAAATTTCCCCATCTGACAAAACCTCCCTCATGGCCCCTTCAGATTGGTGTGAGGGTATGACAGAACAATTATCATCAGCGCCCTCCTGCTCTTCAGTGTTTAAAACAGAGCAATCGCGCTTTCTCTGATATGCAGGCATTTTGGATAAAATATTTGCTATGGAGTTATCCATTACAGCCGTCAATTGTTGCATGGTAATAAGCATTGGCGCGCTAGAAGTACTAGGGGCCTCCTGCGTGGGCAAAACTGGCGTAGACACAGAAGGAGATGATGTAGAACCATGTCTACTCCCTTCCTCTGAGGAATCATCTTAGTATGTTAGTTGAAAGCTAAACCTAGGAGGTTCATATGCTAATTTCTAAGCCCCTGAAGGCCGCTTCTTCTTGCAGGGCATTTTGACAGTTTTCACCACTAGAGGGTGTTAGTTCATGGGTGTCATATAGATAAAACTGTGCTCACGCACGTGGAGTTCAGGTGAGCCAGCTCTGATTGGCTAAAATGAATGTCTGTCAAAAGAACTGAAATAAGGGGGCAGTTTGCAGAGGCTTAGATACAAGGTAATCACAGAGGTAAAACGTATATTAATATAACTGAGATAAGGGGCAGTCTGCAGAGGCTTAGATACAAGGTAATCACAGAGGTAAAAAGTATATTAATATAACTGAGATAAGGGTACAGTCTGCAGAGGCTTAGATACAAGGTAATCACAGAGATAAAAAGTCTCGCCTAGATTTAGAGTTTTGCGTTAGCCGTTAAAACCAGCGTATAGGGCTTCTAACGCTGCTTTTTACCGCCCGCTGGTATTTAGAGTTTACTTACCGACACTCAAAAATCTCCTAACGCTGAAATCATTATTGACAACCCAGACCCAGGAGTTAACATCTAACGACAAAATAAACATCCACGAATCACAAAACAAATATTACACAAAGTACACTTACACTCATACAAACACTACACTATATTTATTTTTCATTGTTCATATTTTCTCGTCAAAATAGAAAGGATCAAAGTAGCGAGATCTCGGGTGTTAGAAAAAAATACAACACAAATCCATTTTGCTATTGACTTACATTGACAGATGGGAAAAGACACTCATATAGCTACATCTAACTAATGATATTATCACAAACATACACTCATCGATGCATACAAACAATATACACCACATTACATACACAAAGAAGAATTTGATTACGAAATAAATACGATTTAGCTACTTTTTCACACAAGACCATGACGTCACTCACTTTACGCTCAAAACCAGTCTTGGATTTTATTTACACACACATTTTTCTACTCCATTGACTTCTATGGGGAAGACGTGCTCGTGCACGAGACAGACAGATTTCCCTAACGCACGCAAAAAGTGTAGACAAAAAAACTCTAAATACCAGCGCTAGAATTCAGAAAATAACTCATGTTTTTTTGCGTTAGCCCCAGCTATGACAAATAGATCAAGAAATGGCTATTTCCCTATGGAGTGATGGATTTTACTTATGGGAAATTCACAACAACATTAAATTTTCAACAATTACATCACATTTAAACGGACACAAAAATAATTGGAACATTTCAGGATTCACAAACAGTAGACAATGGGAAACTCCTCTCATTTACCTTTATTATTGCATTTCATTTATTCAACTCATATGCTTGCAGCAACAGCATATCTACATAGGCTTAACACGTGATCATTCATGTATGCACCTACTTTACTTTTACACCATTCACTCATACATGTGCATTCAAATGATGGGGGAAAAACACATTACATTCTCTCTATGAATCAGGAAACAGAAAATAGGGATTTTACTGTACCTTTAACATCACGATTCACTCAGAATAAACCATTAGGAATTACGTACAATAACAACATCATTACACCAGATTACAGATGTCACTTTTTGGGAAGGAACAACAATGACAGACCGCTATATAGAAGTCAGCATATGTGGGACACAATCACAATATATACGTATATGTACATAACACGCATCACGCAACCACAAAGCACACATTTATATTTTAATCAGCACACAATAACAATGTAGTAAAATACAACAACACAATGAGGATTTCATAACTACACAGGCAGGTTGATAATATGATGACGTCATTAGAAGATTCAACCATACACATTACAGCTTTACGACTGTACCGCCCCTTTCAGAACTTTAGCACTCAATACTACAATACTACATATACGTAAACAAGAGTTTGGAACCTCATTATTATGGCGATTTTAATGGGACGCATAATAAATATTGTCAGCTCGCAAATCACTTATATATACAATACTACAGATGACAGCCGGAAGTTCAGAATTATTATTGCGATTTTAATGGGACGCGTACAATATTGACATCTCGCCAATCACTTATATATACAATACTACAGATGACAGCCGGAAGTTCTTCAGTATTAGTGCGATTTTAATGGGACGCGTACAATATTGGAATGGAATGTAAAGGTTCAAACGGAACCCCTTGAAGAACTGAAAGAACTAGATTTAAACTCCAGGGAGGAGTCAAAGGTCTGTAAACAGGCTTGATCCTAACCAGAGCCTGAACAAATGCTTGAACATCTGGCATAGCTGCCAGTCGTTTGTGTAGTAAGACAGATAAAGCAGAAATCTGTCCCTTTAGAGAACTCGCAGATAATCCTTTATCCAAACCTTCTTGCAGAAAGGAAAGAATCTTAGGAATTTTTACCTTATTCCAAGGGAATCCCTTGGATTCACACCAGCAGATATATCTTTTCCATATCTTATGGTAAATCTTTCTAGTTACCGGTTTTCTGGTCTGAACCAGAGCATCAATCACTGAATCTGAAAACCCACGCTTTGATAGAATCAAGCTTTCAATCTCCAAGCCGTCAGCTGGAGGGAGACCAGATTTGGATGTTCGAATGGACCCTGAACAAGAAGGTCCTGTCTCAAAGGTAGCTTCCATGGTGGAACCGATGACATATTCACCAGGTCTGCATACCAAGTCCTGCGTGGCCACGCAGGAGCTATCAAGATCACCGAGACCCTCTCCTGTTTGATCCTGGCTACCAGCCTGGGAATGAGAGGAAACGGTGGGAACACATAAGCTAGGTTGAAGGTCCAAGGCGCTACTAGTGCATCCACTAGAGTCGCCTTGGGATCCCTGGATCTGGACCTGTAGCAAGGAACCTTGAAGTTCTGACGAGACGCCATCAGATCCATGTCTGGAATGCCCCATAATTGAGTCAACTGGGCAAAAATCTCCGGGTGGAGTTCCCACTCCCCCGGATGGAATGTCTGACAACTCAGATAATCCGCTTCCCAGTTTTCCACACCTGGGATGTGGATCGCAGATAGATGGCAGGAGTGATTCTCCGCCCATTGTATTATTTTGGTTATCGCCAGGGAACTCCTTGTTCCCCCCTGATGATTGATATACGCAACAGTCGTCATGTTGTCTGATTGGAATCTTATGAATCTGGCCTTTGCAAGCTGAGGCCAAGCCCTGAGAGCATTGAATATCGCTCTTAGTTCCAGAATGTTTATCGGGAGAAGAGACTCTTCCCGAGACCACAGTCCCTGAGCTTTCAGGGATTCCCAGACTGCACCCCAGCCCACTAGACTGGCGTCGGTTGTGACAATGACCCACTCTGGTCTGCGGAAGCTCATTCCCTGGGATAGGTGGTCCAGGGATATCCACCAACGGAGTGAATCTCTGGTCTTCTGATCTACTGGAATCACTGGAGACAAATCTGTATAGTCCCCCATTCCACTGTTTCAGGATGCACAGTTGTAATGGTCTTAGATGAATTCGCGCAAAAGGATCTATGTCCATTGCTGCAACCATCAACCCTACTACTTCCATGCACTGAGCTATGGAAGGACGTGGAACAGAATGAAGAACTTGACAAGCGCTTAGAAGTTTTGACTTTCTGACATCTGTCAGAAAGATCCTCATTTCTAAGGAATCTATTATTGTTCCCAGGAAGGGAACTCTTGTTGACGGAGACAGAGAACTTTTTTCTATGTTCACCTTCCATCCGTGAGATCTGAGAAAGGCCAGAACGATGTCTGTATGAGCCTTTGCTTTTGAAAGGGACGACGCTTGTATTAGAATGTCGTCCAAGTATGGTACTACTGCAATGCCCCTCGGTCTTAGAACCGCTAGAAGGGACCCGAGTACCTTTGTGAAAATCCTTGGAGCAGTGGCTAATCCGAATGGGAGGGCCACAAACTGGTAATGTTTGTCCAGAAAGGCGAACCTTAGGAACTGATGATGTTCTTTGTGGATAGGAATATGTAGGTACGCATCCTTTAGATCCACGGTAGTCATAAATTGACCTTCCTGGATAGTGGGTAGAATCGTTCGAATGGTTTCCATTTTGAACGATGGTACCCTGAGAAATTTGTTTAGGATCTTTAAATCCAGAATTGGTCTGAAGGTTCCCTCTTTTTTGGGAACTACGAACAGATTTGAGTAAAATCCCATTCCTTGTTCCTTCATTGGAACTGGGTGTATCACTCCCATCTTTAGCAGGTCTTCTACACAATGTAAGAACGCCTGTCTCTTTATTTGGTTTGAGGATAAGTGAGACATGTGGAACCTTCCCCTTGGGGGTAGTTCCTTGAATTCCAGAAGATAACCCTGAGAAACTATTTCTAGCGTCCAGGGATCCTGAACATCTCTTGCCCAAGCCTGAGCAAAGAGAGAGAGTCTGCCCCCCACTAGATCCGGTCCCGGATCGGGGGCTACTCCTTCATGCTGTTTTGTTAGCGGTAGCAGGCTTCTTGGTCTGCTTACCCTTGTTCCAGCCTTGCATTGGTTTCCAGGCTGGTTTGGACTGTGAGGCATTACCCTCTTGCTTAGAGGATGCAGAATTAGAGGCCGGTCCGTTCCTGAAATTACGAAAGGAACGAAAATTAGACTTATTCTTGGCCTTGAAAGGCCTATCTTGTGGGAGGGCGTGGCCCTTTCCCCCCAGTAGAGTCTGAGATAATCTCTTTTAATTCTGGGCCAAAGAGAGTTTTACCCTTGAAGGGGATGTTAAGCAATTTTGTCTTGGATGATACATCCGCTGACCAAGACTTTAGCCAAAGCGCTCTGCGCGCCACAATTGCAAACCCTGAATTTTTCGCCGCTAATCTAGCTAATTGCAAAGCGGCATCTAAAATAAAAGAGTTAGCCAACTTAAGTGCGTGAACTCTGTCCATAACCTCCTCATATGGAGTCTCTCTACTGAGCGACTTTTCTAGTTCCTCGAACCAGAACCACGCTGCTGTAGTGACAGGAACAATGCACGAAATGGGTTGAAGAAGGTAACCTTGCTGTACAAAAATCTTTTTAAGCAAACCTTCCAATTTTTATCCATAGGATCTTTGAAAGCACAACTATCTTCGATAGGAATAGTAGTGCGCTTGTTTAGAGTAGAAACTGCCCCCTCGACCTTAGGGACTGTCTGCCATAAGTCCTTTCTGGGGTCGACCATAGGAAATAATTTCTTAAATATAGGAGGGGGGAACAAAAGGTATGCCGGGCTTCTCCCACTCCTTATTCACTATGTCCGCCACCCGCTTGGGTATAGGAAAAGCGTCGGGGTGCACCGGAACCTCTAGGAACTTGTCCATCTTGCATAATTTTTCTGGAATGACCAAGTTGTCACAATCATCCAGAGTAGATAACCCCTCCTTAAGCAGTGCGCGGAGATGTTCTAATTTAAATTTAAATGTCACAACATCAGGTTCAGCCTGTTGAGAAATTTTTCCTGAATCTGAAATTTCCCCATCTGACAAAACCTCCCTCATGGCCCCTTCAGATTGGTGTGAGGGTATGACAGAACAATTATCATCAGCGCCCTCCTGCTCTTCAGTGTTTAAAACAGAGCAATCGCGCTTTCTCTGATATGCAGGCATTTTGGATAAAATATTTGCTATGGAGTTATCCATTACAGCCGTCAATTGTTGCATGGTAATAAGCATTGGCGCGCTAGAAGTACTAGGGGCCTCCTGCGTGGGCAAAACTGGCGTAGACACAGAAGGAGATGATGTAGAACCATGTCTACTCCCTTCCTCTGAGGAATCATCTTAGTATGTTAGTTGAAAGCTAAACCTAGGAGGTTCATATGCTAATTTCTAAGCCCCTGAAGGCCGCTTCTTCTTGCAGGGCATTTTGACAGTTTTCACCACTAGAGGGTGTTAGTTCATGGGTGTCATATAGATAAAACTGTGCTCACGCACGTGGAGTTCAGGTGAGCCAGCTCTGATTGGCTAAAATGAATGTCTGTCAAAAGAACTGAAATAAGGGGGCAGTTTGCAGAGGCTTAGATACAAGGTAATCACAGAGGTAAAACGTATATTAATATAACTGAGATAAGGGGCAGTCTGCAGAGGCTTAGATACAAGGTAATCACAGAGGTAAAAAGTATATTAATATAACTGAGATAAGGGTACAGTCTGCAGAGGCTTACATACAAGATAAAAAGTCTCGCCTAGATTTAGAGTTTTGCGTTAGCCGTTAAAACCAGCGTATAGGGCTTCTAACGCTGCTTTTTACCGCCCGCTGGTATTTAGAGTTTACTTACCGACACTCAAAAATCTCCTAACGCTGAAATCATTATTGACAACCCAGACCCAGGAGTTAACATCTAACGACAAAATAAACATCCACGAATCACAAAACAAATATTACACAAAGTACACTTACACTCATACAAACACTACACTATATTTATTTTTCATTGTTCATATTTTCTCGTCAAAATAGAAAGGATCAAAGTAGCGAGATCTCGGGTGTTAGAAAAAAATACAACACAAATCCATTTTGCTATTGACTTACATTGACAGATGGGAAAAGACACTCATATAGCTACATCTAACTAATGATATTATCACAAACATACACTCATCGATGCATACAAACAATATACACCACATTACATACACAAAGAAGAATTTGATTACGAAATAAATACGATTTAGCTACTTTTTCACACAAGACCATGACGTCACTCACTTTACGCTCAAAACCAGTCTTGGATTTTATTTACACACACATTTTTCTACTCCATTGACTTCTATGGGGAAGACGTGCTTGTGCACGAGACAGACAGATTTCCCTAACGCACGCAAAAAGTGTAGACAAAAAAACTCTAAATACCAGCGCTAGAATTCAGAAAATAACTCATGTTTTTTTGCGTTAGCCCCAGCTATGACAAATAGATCAAGAAATGGCTATTTCCCTATGGAGTGATGGATTTTACTTATGGGAAATTCACAACAACATTAAATTTTCAACAATTACATCACATTTAAACGGACACAAAAATAATTGGAACATTTCAGGATTCACAAACAGTAGACAATGGGAAACTCCTCTCATTTACCTTTATTATTGCATTTCATTTATTCAACTCATATGCTTGCAGCAACAGCATATCTACATAGGCTTAACACGTGATCATTCATGTATGCACATACATTACTTTTACACCATTCACTCATACATGTGCATTCAAATGATGGGGGAAAAACACATTACATTCTCTCTATGAATCAGGAAACAGAAAATAGGGATTTTACTGTACCTTTAACATCACGATTCACTCAGAATAAACCATTAGGAATTACGTACAATAACAACATCATTACACCAGATTACAGATGTCACTTTTTGGGAAGGAACAACAATGACAGACCGCTATATAGAAGTCAGCATATGTGGGACACAATCACAATATATACGTATATGTACATAACACGCATCACGCAACCACAAAGCACACATTTATATTTTAATCAGCACACAATAACAATGTAGTAAAATACAACAACACAATGAGGATTTCATAACTACACAGGCAGGTTGATAATATGATGACGTCATTAGAAGATTCAACCATACACATTACAGCTTTACGACTGTACCGCCCCTTTCAGAACTTTAGCACTCAATACTACAATACTACATATACGTAAACAAGAGTTTGGAACCTCATTATTATGGCGATTTTAATGGGACGCGTAATAAATATTGTCAGCTCGCAAATCACTTATATATACAATACTACAGATGACAGCCGGAAGTTCAGAATTATTATTGCGATTTTAATGGGACGCGTACAATATTGACATCTCGCCAATCACTTATATATACAATACTACAGATGACAGCCGGAAGTTCTTCAGTATTAGTGCGATTTTAATGGGACGCGTACAATATTGACATCTCGGCAATCACTTATATATACAATACTACAGATTACAGCCGGAAGTTCGGAATTATTATTGCGATTTTAATGGGACGCGTGCAATATTGACATCTCGCTAATCACTTATATATACAATACTACAGATGTCAGCTGTTACTTTATCGTTTACAAACAATATTGCAGCAACATTGATCGATCACATTCTATGCACACATTATACACAAGTATGCACTTTCATTCATGTTAGCGTGGACGTGTGCTTTTTACTATAACATTGCGTTTAATAAGTATTTATTACGCATATGAACAAACATTACGAAGATGCACTGTATATGTTACATTTTACACTTTCACATTGCGATTCATTGGTGGAAAACAACATTTCATCAAACACCTAAAAAAACGCCCACTTTGAAAGCATTCGCGCCGCTCACATAAAAACAAGTGAATACAATCAGCAATCATTACAAACTCACTACCATTGGACTAATTGCACTATAAATCCCCCAAACAACATGGCCAAAGCGTCCATGGTGTTCGACATTGTATCAATTCGCTTCTGTGTTTTTGCATACCTTGTTACTCCTTGCGTTGTGTTTGCTCTGCTGTTTGGCTTCGTGCTGCTAAGCTTGGCAAATATGGATGATGATCTGATAGACGCTGCTGGTGGTGCTGTTGCCCAAGTAGCGGTTGATAGAATCAGGCAGCCTCGGCGGCTCCGAGTGAGACAAAGGGCTTGTCTGGTTAGAGGTCCTCGTGTCTACAGGGTAAGACCCACCTTGGAAAACATGAGTGACTTCGAGGTTTATGGCAAGTATACCAAACATACAATGCCCAGCACCTGTAGAGTCCTGCAATATGTTGCGACCTTTCAAACTCTCCCCACTGTTAAGTGACCCTTGTAATATTCATGAATACATTCGCCTTTAGACACTTCATTTACTTAAGTCAGTAAATTTTGGGATAAATACACAACTGAGCTTACCATCTGGGACCCATCCCCATCGCTAGACAACCCGAATATCACCTGTGGTTTGTCTCGGGGACTCCACTCACTCGCGGATGCCCAGCTCTCTCAGCGTCCTGTGTCTCGAATCCCTCTTCCGTGTCGGCGATTGCGTCCCAGTGCGTGCTTCAGTCACATGGCTAACAGTGGGGGCGTGGTGGCCAGGTATCCTTGCTCTCCGTGAGTGCTCTCTTCCGATCACTTCCTATGTTCCCAATGTAAAGAAATAGAGGCACCTCCACGATTATGCAGTTTAAAAGTCTTTTATTCAGCAGATGGTAAATACTGTTGTTACAGATCAAACAGCTTGGGTTGAAAGATCATGGGTGATTCCCAGGGACCCACTGACGCGTTTCGGCTCGCTGGCCGACACTGTGTGACACTACGATTACGGCCAGCGAGCCGAAACGCGTCAGTGGGTCCCTGGGAATCACCCATGATCTTTCAACCCAAGCTGTTTGATCTGTAACAACAGTATTTACCATCTGCTGAATAAAAGACTTTTAAACTGCATAATCGTGGAGGTGCCTCTATTTCTTTACATTGGAATTATGGCAAGTATAGGCTCAATCGCGAACAGCTCATTGGCCTTTACGATGTTCTTAGACCTCATCTGGAGCCACGTATACGAATAAGGACTGCTGTCCCTGGTATCACTAAGATGCTAAGTTGTCTATACGTCCTGGCCTCTGGGAGTTTTCAATCAGGAGAGATGTACATGCATGGCCTGTCTCAAGGTACATTCTCGGGGGTGTTTGATAACTTTCTGGACGCCATGGTACGTATCAGTAAGCATTACATAGAATTCCCTCAGAATGATGGTGATTGGAGGCGCCTGAAGAGGGAATTCTTTGTAATAGCTGAATTGCCCAATGTCTTGGGAGCAATAGATTGCACTCACATTGCACTGCGTGCTCCAGCTGATGACTTGCCCTTCCGAAATCGCAAACATTTCCATAGCCTCAACGTGCAGTATGTTTGTGCCGCACGGATGCGGATTATGCACGTGTGTGCGAATTTTGGCGGGGCTTGTCATGATGTCCGCATCCTCTCTCTGTCCTCCCTGTGGCGGCAGTTTAAGGAAAGACAATTTACCCCTGGGTATCTCGTTGGTGAGTATTTGTGCACAACATGGTTAATTAGTTAGACAATTGCCACTGTACTCTTAAACTGTTAGTGTAATGTGCAGCTATAGGATGCAATTTAACCATTTCTTTATCTTTCCGCAAATGTATAGTTTTAGCTCAAAACAGATATGTAGCATGTCTTGCCTTAAATGCTCAGATAGAGAATGCAATGTAACCATGTAATTGTCTCATTCCGCAAATGTCTAGTTTTAGATCAAAACAGATATGTAGCATGTCTTACCTTAAATGCTCAGAGAATGCAATGTAACCATGTCATTGTCTCTTTCCGCAAATGTCTAGTTTTAGATCAAAACAGATATGTAGCATGTCTTACCTTAAATGCTCAGAGAATGCAATGTAACCATGTCATTGTCTCATTCCGCAAATGTCTAGTTTTAGCTCAAAGCAGAAATGTAGCATGTCTTAGCTTAAATGGGTAGATAGAAAATGCAATTTAACCATTTTGTTTTTAGTTTAGCAAAGGTCTGGTTTATGCGAAATACGCATATGTAGCATGTCTTAGCTTAAATGGGCAGATAGAGAATGCAGTTTAACCATGTCATTGTCTCTTTCCGCAAATGTCTAGTTTTAGCTCCAAACAGATATGTAGCATGTCTTAGCTTAAATGGCCAGATTGAAAATGCAATTTAACCATTTTTCTTTTATTTTAGCAAAGGTCTGGTTTATGCGAAATACGCATAGGTAGCATGTCTTAGCTGAAATTGGCAGATAGAGAATAAGATTGAACTAGATTATTATTTTTAAATTAAAACATTTGTTATTGGATTATCGTGTACACAAATAAATTTGTTTAATATCATTACATTTTTTTGGATTAAATTTTCATTTTGTTCTGTTCATAATTTATAGGTGATTCTGGTTACATGAGCCGGCCTTGGCTCATTACGCCGTTACGTAACCCTACTGATGAGGCTCAGGAGCGCTACAATAGGGCGCACAAGAGGACTAGGGCTGTAGTCGAGAGGATGTTTGGGCTCCTCAAAATGAGATTCAGATGCCTTGACAGGTCGGGAGGAGCCCTCCAGTACAGCCCTTAGAAGGTGGCGAAGATCGTTATAGCCTGTAGCGTCCTGCATAATATTGCACAGCGGGCTGGGATGCTGCAGGCCGTCCAGGCGCCCCGACGCCTCCTCCAAGATGAGGAGGACGAGCCTGTTCTAGAGGGGCCATTCCGGACGAGGGGCTCAATGTCAGAGCAGACATCATCAACCGCCACTTCAGACGGTAAATAATAGAAGTTAGATTGGAGTATTGTCAATAGATGTGAATTCTAGGGAAATGACAAGTAGAGAATTGTGCAAACATGTTAGGATTGTTCATCAAATGATAACAATTTTTACATTTATTAATATAGGTGATGCTCTGGACATTGGGTCCTGTAACGAGTCTTTGCCACCTGGTTTTTAAAGACAACATCAGCTGGTAAGTATAAATGTATGGACTGTGGCTGGCAGGAATTTGGCACAAAAATACATCATATGGCATACATTTTCAAAACTAGTATTTAGTTGACACATTACTTAAAATTTGGATACTCAGAAAGGGATCCTCTAGCATGACTATCCTCTAGCAAGACTATGGTTCAAAGTCAGATTCAAAGTCACACATTAGAGGTTCTGTCTGGTCAATATGACTCATCTTCACACTTGATTGATAGAACATAAGACAAGATGCTACACACGCTTAGTAAGCTAGTGACAGAAATCGTTTCAGAAATGGGGGGTGGGAGAGGGGTGCAGAACTGATTCACACACTTGTATTAATTGTTTGATTCACACTTTTTTTGCCATTAGGGAGATGACTTCATCTAAAGACTGAAAGTGAAGAATTCCAAGACTGAAAGTGAAGAATTCCAAGACTTAAAGTGAAGAATTCCCAGACTGAAAGTGAAGAATCCAAGATTGAAAGTGAATAATACCAATGGGATCATGTCTGGCATTGTCTTTCAAATGTGCTGACCTGGAAAACCATACAAAGACACGTTCACATGGTAAGTGGCAACAATTTGATGGATTAAGGCTGTGGAGGCATCCTATTGGAGACACTTAGATTATTTTTTTATTTTTAGATGGTATTTCACAATCCTCTATTTTGGAAATATGCATTATTTGGTATAATTGTAAATGCTGATATTTAAATGTAATATTGATTACACAATATAATGGTATTTTAAATGATGGATAGGTATAGATTTTATGTTTTTATGTTGTTTTTTATATTCAAAAATATCTTTATACAAATTTACAAAAAGTTAGAGCATAGACACAATAAAAGATATTTTATTTAATGAATATTTTAAGACGTGTGTATTAAATAACTAATGTTTTTTTTTCCTTTTTTTTCAGAGTTTCATCTGTGATGAATTACACTTGTTCTATTTATTTTTGTGATAAAAAAATCCTAATCTTACTCCACGAGTAACCCTTGGATTCACACCAACAAAGATATTTCCGCCATATCTTATGGTAAATTTTCCTGGTGACAGGTTTTCTAGCTTGGATCAAAATATCTATGACTGATTCAGAGAACCCACGCTTGGATAGAATTAAGCGTTCAATCTCAAAGCAGTCAGCTTCAGAGAAACTAGATTTGTATGCTTGAATGGACCCTGTATTAGAAGAGCCTGCTTCATTGGCAGTGTCCATGGTGGAACAGATGACATGTCCACTAGGTCTGCATACCAAGTCCTGCGTGGCCACGCAGGCGCTATCAGAATTACCAAGGCCTTCTCCTGTTTGATTCTGGCTACCAGCCGAGGGAGAAGGGGAAACGGTGGAAAGACATAGGCCAGATTGAAGGACCAAGGCGCTACTAGAGCATCTATCAATGCCGCCTTGGGATCCCTGGACCTGGATCCGTAAAGAGGAAGTTTGGTGTTCTGACGGGACACCATCAGATCCAACTCCGGAATGCCCCAAAGCTGAGTCAGCTGAGCAAATACCTCCGGGTGGAGTTCCCACTCCCCCGAGTGAAAAGTCTGACGACTTAGGAAATCCGCTTCCCAGTTGTCTACTCCTGGGATGTGAATTGCAGATAGGTGACAAGAGTGATCCTCCGCCCACCTGATTATCTTGGTTACTTCCTTCATCGCTAAGGAACTCTTTGTTCCTCCCTGATGATTGATGTATGCTACAGTCGTGATGTTGTCCGACTGAAATCTGATGAACTTGGCCACCTCTAGCTGAGGCCATGCCTGGAGCGTATTGAATATCGGGAGAAGAGACTCTTCCCGAGACCATAGGCCCTGAGCTTTCAGGAAGCCCCAGACCACGCCCCAGCCTATCAGACTGGCGTCGGTCGTTACGATAATCCACTCCGGTCTGCGGAAGCACATTCCCTGAGACAGGTGATCCCGAGACAACCACCAGAGAAGAGAATCTCTGGTGTTCTGGTCCAGTTGGATTTGAGGAGACAAATCTGCATAATCCCCATTCTACTGTTTGAGCATGCACAATTGCAGTGACCTGAGATGAATTAGAGCAAAAGGGACTACGTCCATTGCTGCTACCATTAATCCGATTACCTCCATGCACTGAGCTACAGATGGCCGAGGAATGGAATGAAGAGCTCGGCAAGTGCTTAGAAGCTTTAACCTTCTGACATCCGTCAGAAATATTTTCATTTCTACCGAGTCTATTAATGTTCCCAGGAAGGGAACCCTTGTGAGCGGGGACAGAGAACTTTTTTCGGTGTTCACCTTCCACCCGTGAGACCTTAGAAAGGCCAGAACAATATCCGTATGAGCCTTGGCTCTGAGAAAAGACGACGCCTGTATTAAGATGTCGTCCAGATAGGGTGCTACTGCGATGCCCCGCGGTCTTAGGACCACCAGAAGGGACCCTAGCACCTTTGTGAAAGTTCTTGGAGCGGTGGCTAACCCGAAGGGAAGGGCCACGATCTGGTAATGCTTGTCCAGAAAAGCGAACATTAGGAACTGATGGTGATCTTTGTGGATAGGAATATGAAGGTACGCATACTTTAGATCCACGGTAGTCATATATTGACCTTCCTGGATCATCGATAAGATTGTCCGAATGGTCTCCATCTTGAAGGATGGAACTCTGAGGAATTTGTTTAGAATTTTTAGATCCAGGATTGGTCTGAAAGTTCCTTCCTTTTTGGGAACCACAAACAGGTTTGAGTAAAAACCCAGTCCTTGTTCTGTAATTGGGACTGGATATATCACTCCCATCTTGAGTAGATCTTCTACACAGCGTAAGAACGCCTCTTTCTTTGTCGTGTCTGTAGACAGACGAGAAATGTGGAACCTTCCCCTTGGAGGAGAGTTCTTGAATTCTAGAAGATATCCCTGAGCAACTATCTCTAATGCCCAGGGATCGGGAACATCTCTTGCCCAAGCCTGAGCAAAGAGAGAGAGTCTGCCCCCTACCAGATCCGGTCCCGGATCGGGGGCTACCCCTTCATGCTGTCTTAGTAGCAGCTGCAGGCTTCTTGGCCTGTTTACCCTTGTTCCAGCCCTACAAAGGCTTCCAGGTTGCCTTGGGCTGTGGAGAGTTACCCTCTTGCTTTGCGGTCACAGAGGTTGAAGCAGGACCGCTCCTGAAGTTGCGAAAGGAAAAAAAATTAGCCTTGTTTTTAGCCTTAAAAGGCCTATCTTGCGGGAGGGCATGGTCCTTTCCCCCAGTGATATCCGAAATAATCTCTTTCAACTCGGGCCCGAAAAGGGTCTTTCCCTTGAAAGGAATATTCAGTAACTTAGTCTTAGACGACACATCGGCCAACCATGATTTAAGCCAAAGCGCTCTGCGCGCCATGATGGCAAAACCAGAATTTTTCGCCGCTAACTTAGCTAATTGGAAAGCGGCATCTGTGATAAAAGAATTAGCCAGCTTTAGAGCCTTAATTCTATCCATAATTTCATCATATGAGGTCTCCGTCTGGAGCGACTCCTCCAGCGCCTCAAACCAGAAAGCCGCTGCAGTAGTTACAGGAATAATGCAGGCAATAGGTTGGAGAAGGAAACCCTGTTGAACAAATATTTTCTTTAGTAAACCTTCTAATTTTTTATCCATAGGATCTTTGAAAGCACAACTGTCTTCAATTGGTATGGTTGTGCGCTTGGCTAGTGTTGAAACTGCCCCCTCTACCTTAGGGACCGTCTGCCATGCGTCCCGCCTGGGATCAGTTATGGGGAACATTTTCTTAAAGATAGGGGGGGGGACAAAGGGTACACCTGGTCTCTCCCACTCCCTATCCACAATATCCGCCACCCTCTTCGGGATCGGAAACGCATCAGTGTATACAGGGACTTCTAGATATTTGTCCATTTTACACATTTTACCTCCTTAAGCAGCACGCGGAGGTGTTGCAGCTTAAATTTAAACGCTAAGGAATCTGATTCTGCCCGCTGAGAAACCTTTCCTGTATCAGAAATTTCTCCCTCGGACAGCACATCCCTCACCGTCCCTTTTCTTAAGACCGAGCTATCACGCTTTTTAGGAAAAACTGGCAGTTTGGATAAAAATGCCGCAAGGGAATTATCCATGACTGCTGCTAATTGTTGTAATGTAATAGGGGCCAATGCGCTAGAGGTACTAGGCATTGCTTGCGCGGGCGTAACTGGTGTCGACACATGGGGAGAGGAAGGTGGGCTATCCTCGTTACCTTCTGTTAAAGAATCATCTTGGGATACATTTATAAGTGAAACATCGTGATCTTTAAAAAGCTTAGACACATTAGCACACTTAAAACACAAATGTAAAGGGGGTTCCACCATGGCTACTAAACACATAGAGCAACGTCTATCTGTAGGCTCAGACATGTTAAACAGACTTAGACAGCACTCAAATACTGAAAAATACAATTTGAGAAAAAACGGTACTGTGCCTTTAAATAATAAAAAGCGCACACTTTTTTACTAAATCTCAAAAAATTATCCAATCTTCCTGAAATTTTCACCACACTATCTTAATGCTTTGGAATGATTGCACAGTAAATTCCAAGTCAATTAACCCCTTAATACCCGAACCGGAGCAACCTAAAGCTGACAACCGGTTAGCAAACTACAGCACCGTTTTGGAGGAACAGGTATAGAGTGAGTGCACCTAGTGTGTGTATATTTAGAGATAAATAATTTTTATCTAAAGAAATAGTTTTTGTAACCTCGCTCTGTACCCTACAATAATTGACAGTTGTTCCTTCAAACGACTGTCTAATAAATGAAACGTGAATTAACCAAGGTGAGGGGAGCTTATGGTGTGGGTTAAGAAAGTTGTGTCAGAGTGTTTTTCACTATGTGTATTATCACAGTAGAAATGAAAATAAAAGTAATGAAGCTTATATATAGATAGTATTTATTTAAAACACTTAAAACAGAATTTATGTTTACCTGATAAATTACTTTCTCCAACGGTGTGTCCGGTCCACGGCGTCATCCTTACTTGTGGGATATTCTCTTCCCCAACAGGAAATGGCAAAGAGCCCAGCAAAGCTGGTCACATGATCCCTCCTAGGCTCCGCCTACCCCAGTCATTCGACCGACGTTAAGGAGGAATATTTGCATAGGAGAAACCATATGTTACCGTGGTGACTGTAGTTAAAGAAAATAAATTATCAGACCTGATTAAAAAAACCAGGGCGGGCCGTGGACCGGACACACCGTTGGAGAAAGTAATTTATCAGGTAAACATAAATTCTGTTTTCTCCAACATAGGTGTGTCCGGTCCACGGCGTCATCCTTACTTGTGGGAACCAATACCAAAGCTTTAGGACACGGATGAAGGGAGGGAGCAAATCAGGTCACCTAAATGGAAGGCACCACGGCTTGCAAAACCTTTCTCCCAAAAATAGCCTCAGAAGAAGCAAAAGTATCAAATTTGTAAAATTTAGAAAAAATGTGCAGTGAAGACCAAGTCGCTGCCTTACATATCTGATCAACAGAAGCCTCGTTCTTGAAGGCCCATGTGGAAGCCACAGCCCTAGTGGAGTGAGCTGTGATTCTTTCAGGAGGCTGCCGTCCGGCAGTCTCATAAGCCAATCGGATAATGCTTTTAATCCAGAAGGAGAGAGAGGTAGAAGTTGCTTTTTGACCTCTCCGTTTACCAGAATAAACAACAAACAAAGACAAGTTTGTCTGAAATCCTTAGTAGCTGCTAAGTAAAATTTGAGAGCACGAACTACATCCAAGTTGTGCAACAAACGTTCCTTCTTTGAAACTGGATTAGGACACAAAGAAGGCACAACTATCTCCTGGTTAATGTTTCTGTTAGAAACAACTTTTGGAAGAAAACCAGGTTTAGTACGCAAAACCACCTTATCTGCATGGAACACCAGATAAGGAGAAGAACACTGCAGAGCAGATAATTCTGAAACTCTTCTAGCAGAAGAAATTGCAACCAAAAACAAAACTTTCCAAGATAATAACTTAATATCAACGGAATGTAAGGGTTCAAACGGAACCCCCTGAAGAACTGAAAGAACTAGGTTGAGACTCCAAGGCGGAGTCAAAATTTTGTAAACAGGCTTGATTCTAACCAGAGCCTGAACAAAGGCTAGAACATCTGGCACAGCTGCCAGCTTTTTGTGAAGTAACACAGACAAGGCAGAAATCTGTCCCATCAAGGAACTTGCAGATAATCCTTTTTCCAATCCTTCTCGAAGGAAGGATAGACTCTTAGGAATCTTAACCTTGTCCCAAGGGAATCCTGCAGATTCACACCAACAGATATACCAAATTATGTGGTAATTTTTCTGGTTACAGGCTTTCAGGCCTGAACAAGAGTATTAATAACAGAATCTGAGAACCCTCGCTTTGATAAGATCAAGCGTTCAATCTCCAAGCAGTCAGCTGGAGTGGGTCGAACGGACCTAGAACAAGAAGGTCTCTCAAAGGTAGCTTCCATGGTGGAGCCGATGACATATTCACCAGATCTGCATACCAAGTCCTGCGTGGCCACGCAGGAGCTATCAAAATCACCGACGCCCTCTCCTGATTGATCCTGGCTACCAGCCTGGGGATGAGAGGAAACGGCGGGAACACATAAGCTAGTTTGAAGGTCCAAGGTGCTACTAGTGCATCCACTAGAGCCGCCTTGGGATCCCTGGATCTGTACCCGTAGTAAGGAACTCTGAAGTTCTGACGAGAGGCCATCAGATCCATGTCTGGAATGCCCCACGGTTGAGTGACTTGGGCAAAGATTTCCGGATGGAGTTCCCACTCCCCCGGATGCAATGTCTGACGACTCAGAAAATCCGCTTCCCAATTTTCCACTCCTGGGATGTGGATAGCAGACAGGTGGCAGGAGTGAGACTCCGCCCATAGAATGATTTTGGTCACTTCTTCCATCGTTAGGGAACTCCTTGTTCCCCCCTGATGGTTGATGTATGAACTTGGCCCTCGCTAGCTGAGGCCAAGCTTTGAGAGCATTGAATATCGCTCTCAGTTCCAGAATATTTATCGGTAGAAGAGATTCTACCCGAGACCAAAGACCCTGAGCTTTCAGGGATCCCCAGACCGCGCCCCAGCCCATCAGACTGGCGTCGGTCGTGACAATGACCCACTCTGGTCTGCGGAAGGTCATCCCTTGTGACAGGTTGTCCAGGGACAGCCACCAACGGAATGAGTCTCTGGTCCTCTGATTTACTTGTATCTTCGGAGACAAGTCTGAATAGTCCCCATTCCACTGACTGAGCATGAACAGTTGTAATGGTCTTAGATGAATGCGCACAAAAGGAACTATGTCCATTGCCGCTACCATCAAACCTATCACTTCCATGCACTGCGCTATGGAAGGAAGAGGAACGGAATGAAGTATCCGACAAGAGTCTAGAAGTTTTGTTTTTCTGGCTTCTGTCAGAAAAATCCTCATTTCTAAGGAGTCTATTATAGTTCCCAAGAAGGGAACCCTCGTTGACGGAGATAGAGAACTCTTTTCCACGTTCACTTTCCATCCGTGAGATCTGAGAAAGGCCAGGACAATGTCCGTGTGAGCCTTTACTTGAGGAAGGGACGACGCTCGAATCAGAATGTCGTCCAAGTAAGGTACTACAGCAATGCCCCTTGGTCTTAGCACCGCCAGAAGGGACCCTAGTACCTATGAGAAAATCCTAGGAGCAGTGGCTAATCCGAAAGAAAACGCCACGAACTGGAAATGCTTGTCCAGGAATGCAAACCTTAGGAACCGATGATGTTCCTTGTGGATAGGAATATGTAGATACGCATCCTTGAAATCCACCTTGGTCATGAATTGACCTTCCTGGATGGAAGGAAGAAGTGTTCGAATGGTTTCCATCTTGAACGATGGAACCTTGAGAACTTGTTCAAGATCTAGAGATCTAAGATTGGTCTGAACGTTCCCTCTTTTTTGGGAACTATGAACAGATTGGAGTAGAACCCCATCCCTTGTTCTCCTAATGGAACAGGATGAATCACTCCCATTTTTAGCAGGTCTTCTACCCAATGTAAGAATGCCTGTCTTCTTATGTGGTCTGAAGACAACTGAGACCTGTGGAACCTCCCCCTTGGAGGAAGCCCCTAGAACTCCAGAGAATAACCTTGGGAGACTATTTCTAGCGCCCAAGGATCCAGAACATCTCTTGCCCAAGCCTGAGCGAAGAGAGAGAGTCTGCCCCCCACCAGATCCGGTCCCGGATCGGGGGCCCGCATTTCATGCTGTCTTGGTAGCAGTGGCAGGTTTCCTGGCCTGCTTTCCTTTGTTCCAGCCTTGCATAGGTCTCCAGGCTGGATTGGCTTGAGAAGTATTACCTTCCTGCTTAGAGGACGTAGCCCTTGGGGCTGATCCGTTTCTGCGAAAGGGACGAAACTTAGGTTTATTTTTGGTCTTGAAAAGACCTATCCTGAGGAAGGGCGTGGCCCTTGCCCCCAGTGATATCAGAGATAATCTCTTTCAAGTCAGGGCCAAAGAGTGTTTTCCCCTTGAAAGGAATGTCAAGCAATTTGTTCTTGGAAGACGCATCCGCTGCCCAAGATTTTAACCAAAGCGCTCTGCGCCACAATAGCAAACCCAGAATTTTTTCGCCGCTAACCTAGCCAATTGCAAGGTGGCGTCTAGGGTGAAAGAATTAGCCAATTTAAGAGCACGAATTCTGTCCATAATCTCCTCATAAGAAGAAGAATTACTAATAATCGCCTTTCCTAGCTCATCAAACTAGAAACACGCGGCTGCAGTGACAGGGACAATGCATGCAATTGGTTGTAGAAGGGAACCTTGCTGAACAAACATCTTTAGCAGACCTTCTAATTTTTTATCCATAGGATCTTGGAAAGCACAACTATCTTCTATGGGTATAGTGGCGCGCTTGTGTAGAGTAGAAACCGCCCCCTCGACCTTGGGGACTGTCTGCCATCAGTCCTTTCTGGGGTCGACTATAGGAAAACAATTTTATAAATATGGGGGGAGGTACTAAAGGTATACCGGGCCTGTCCCATTCTTTACTAACAATGTACGCCACCCGCTTGGATATAGGAAAAGCTTCGGGGGGCCCCGGGGCCTCTAAGAACTTTTCCATTTTACATAGTGGTTCTGGAATGACCAGATAATCACAATCATCCAAATTGGATAACACCTCCTTAAGCAGAGCGCGGAGATGTTCCAACTTAAATTTAAAAGTAATCACATCAGGTTCAGCTTGTTGAGAAATGTTTCCTGAATCTGAAATTTCTCCCTCAGACAAAACCTCCCTGGCCCCCTCAGACTGGTGTAGGGGCCCTTCAGAAACCATATCATCAGCGAATTTTCTAAAACAGAGCAGTCGCGCTTTCGCTGATAAGTGGGCATATTGGCTAAAATGTTTTTGATAGAATTATCCATTACAGCCGTTAAATGTTGCATAGTAAGGAGTATTGGCGCACTAGATGTACTAGGGGCCTCCTGTATGGGCAAGACTGGTGTAGACGAAGGAGGGGATGATGCAGTACCATGCTTACTCCCCTCACTTGAGGAATCATCTTGGGCATCATTTTTACTAAATTTTTTTATGACATAAAATACATATAGTTAAATGAGAAGGAACCTTGGTTTCCCCACAGTCAGAACACAATCTATCTGGGAGTTCAGACATGTTAAACAGGCATAAACTTAATAACAAAGCACAAAAAACGTTTTAAAATAAAACCGTTACTGTCACTTTAAATTTTAAACTAAACACACTTTATTACTGCAATTGCGAAAAAGTATGAAGGAATTGTTCAAAATTCACCAAAATTTCACCACAGTGTCTTAAAGCCTTAAAAGTATTGCACACCAAATTTGGAAGCTTTAACCCTTAAAATAACGGAACCGGAGCCGTTTTTATATTTAACCCCTTTACAGTCCCTGGAATCTGCTTTGCTGAGACCCAACCAAGCCCAAAGGGGAATACGATACCAAATCATGCCTTCAGAAAGACTTTTCTATGTATCAGAGCTCCACACACATGCGACTGCATGTCATGCCTCTCAAAAACAAGTGCGCCATACCGGCGCGAAAATGAGGCTCTGACTATGATTAGGGAAAGCCCCTAAAGAATAAGGTGTCTAAAACAGTGCCTGCCGATATAATCATATCAAAATACCCAGAATAAATGATTCCTCAAGGCTAAATATGTGTTAATAATGAATCGATTTAGCCCAGAAAAAGTCTACAGTCTTAATAAGCCCTTGTGAAGCCCTTATTTACTATCTTAATAAACATGGCTTACCGGATCCCATAGGGAAAATGACAGCTTCCAGCATTACATCGTCTTGTTAGAATGTGTCATACCTCAAGCAGTAAGAGACTGCACACTGTTCCCCCAACTGAAGTTAATTGCTCTCAACAGTCCTGTGTGGAACAGCCATGGATTTTAGTTACGGTGCTAAAATCATTTTCCTCATACAAACAGAAATCTTCATCTCTTTTCTGTTTCTGAGTAAATAGTACATACCAGCACTATTTTAAAATAACAAACTCTTGATTGAATAATAAAAACTACAGTTAAACACTAAAAAACTCTAAGCCATCTCCGTGGAGATGTTGCCTGTACAACGGCAAAGAGAATGACTGGGGTAGGCGGAGCCTAGGAGGGATCATGTGACCAGCTTTGCTGGGCTCTTTGCCATTTCCTGTTGGGGAAGAGAATATCCCACAAGTAAGGATGACGCCGTGGACCGGACACACCTATGTTGGAGAAAACAAGTTAGAATTTTAAGTATAGAGCTCTAATACTTTAAAACATTAAAAACAATATACAATAAATATAAGGACAACATTGGAGAATTATGAACAGTCTTTTTGATTTGTTTTCAATTTGTTCATATAGTCTGATCAATTAATTTGATTGAATTCGTTTTTTGTTTAGAAAGTTTTTTATATGAATGTTTTACTTTTACTCACGTTTTTGTCTTGGATAAAAAACTTTTAAAATGGCCTTATTATATGTCCAGGATAGGCCGTTGAGGAGACAAAAGTAAATAGATGACAGTCTTATGTTTAAGACGCTCTTTATCTTAAAAGGTCAAAAATTGCAACTTATGAAAAGAAAAATTGTAACGTTGTTTCAAATTTTTGCAAGTCTTTTAAGAGGAGAGGCAATTGGTGTTTCTATATTGGATATATCAGGAGAAGTCGATGTGCTTAAGGTTTCTTTACCAATTTCACTTGTAGATGTGGTGTTTGATATTTGATAAAAGGAAGGACTCGTTGGTCTCCGAGACTTTTTACCCTGTTTTTGGTAGATTTGATGTATAGGGTTTGCAGGAGTCTCTAGGAGGCTTGTAGTGTTTGTTGGTATTTGGGTCTTTGGTTAAAATCGTGATCGTTGGTCTCTGAGACTGTTTACCCTATTAATATGGTGAATTTGATGTTCAGGGTTTGCTGGAGTCTCTAAGAGGCTTGTGGTATTTCTGGATGATATTATCTTGGATCCTGAAATCAGTTTCAGATACAGGTAAACTTACTTTGAGGTTCTGAGGACCGGGACAATTTGATCTGTCCGTAGAGGTTCTTTGTAGTGAAATGCTTCTTTTTTGCGTTTGTCAGCGTTCAAATGTTAGTTATGGTGAATCCGCTTGTAAGTTCAACATCCCACAGTGTGGGCATATAGCATCAAAAGAGGGTGCACACTCAGGAGGGCAAATCTACGCGTTTCGGCGGGTGCCTTTATCAAGATGCCTCTGAGAGTGTTCGCGGTCATTTTTAAAGGTGTAGGTGAGTAGTGATTGGTCAATTTGTGACCAATCCTAGCTCCAATTTTTAGAGCATTTTTTTTCACATTTATTAGCGTGTATTACAAGATAGACAAGTTGTTAATGATAAGTGTTAAACAGTTTGAAATATTTGGAATTTGATCTAATGCTTTATCTGGTGAAATTTGTGAGTGTGCCCTCTTACTAAATTGTTGTTTGATAAAACAAAACAATGGGATATATGTAATCAGGTAATGTGATCACTTGGGAAAAAAAGGTTCAGCTATAGTGCTAATCTTAGCTCTGTTTTAGATGCTTGTAGTTTGGAGTCTCAGGTATTTTTGTTCTTTATGGAACTTTTGTTGAAGTCCATTTTAATATAATATTATGACAATATTTTTTCAAATGTAATATATTTTAAAGTATACTAGTTAACTAATTATCGCAGTATATAAATAGACACTTAAATTTGATAATTTAGATTATAAAATTCAGATTATAAAATTCAGATCGAACTCCATATTTAACCCATGTGGGTGTAGAGTTTTAAAGGAGTAGATGTACTCCGCTTCTTTTCTAAGTAGCAGGTTTTCTAAATTACCACCTCTAGGATTGAGGAAAACTTTTTTAACTCCCCAAAATTTCATGTCTTGGGTGTTGCCATTGTGATGTTCAGTAAAATGTTTGTATAAGTTAGTGTTGGTTGATTTATGTTCTATATGATGAAGGTGCTCTCTTATGCGGTCTCTGAGCATACGGCTAGTTTGACCAAAGTATTGTAAACCACATAAACATTGTATGCAGTATATAACATTCCTATCAGAACAGCGTATAATTTCTTTGATATTGATGTATTGATTATTATTAGTAGATTCTATGGTTTTTATCTTGCTACTATGTTTGCAAGATTTGCAGGATATGCAAGGGAAATAACCTTCAACTTTTTCATTATTAAGATCAATTGTGTTGTGGTTATGGGAAACCTTTTTCTTGAATTCACTTGGTGATATTATGTTTTTAAGATTTTTTGCTTTCTTAAAAATGATGTCTGGGTGGTTTTTTAGTTTATGTCCTAATACTTGGTCTTGTTTTATATAATGCCAGTGTTTGTTTAGGATCTTTTTTATTTCAAAATGTTGTGAATTGTACTGTGTTATGAACGGTATAAACAATGGATCAATTTTTATAAACAATTTGATCCATTGTTTATACCGTTCATAACACAGTACAATTCACAACATTTTGAAATAAAAAAGATCCTAAACAAACACTGGCATTATATAAAACAAGACCAAGTATTAGGACATAAACTAAAAAACCACCCAGACATCATTTTTAAGAAAGCAAAAAATCTTAAAAACATAATATCACCAAGTGAATTCAAGAAAAAGGTTTCCCATAACCACAACACAATTGATCTTAATAATGAAAAAGTTGAAGGTTATTTCCCTTGCATATCCTGCAAATCTTGCAAACATAGTAGCAAGATAAAAACCATAGAATCTACTAATAATAATCAATACATCAATATCAAAGAAATTATACGCTGTTCTGATAGGAATGTTATATACTGCATACAATGTTTATGTGGTTTACAATACTTTGGTCAAACTAGCCGTATGCTCAGAGACCGCATAAGAGAGCACCTTCATCATATAGAACATAAATCAACCAACACTAACTTATACAAACATTTTAATGAACATCACAATGGCAACACCCAAGACATGAAATTTTGGGGAGTTAAAAAAGTTTTCCTCAATCCTAGAGGTGGTAATTTAGAAAACCTGCTACTTAGAAAAGAAGCGGAGTACATCTACTCCTTTAAAACTCTACACCCACATGGGTTAAATATGGAGTTCGATCTGAATTTTATAATCTGAATTTTATAATCTAAATTATCAAATTTAAGTGTCTATTTATATACTGCGATAATTAGTTAACTAGTATACTTTAAAATATATTACATTTGAAAAAATATTGTCATAATATTATATTAAAATGGACTTCAACAAAAGTTCCATAAAGAACAAAAATACCTGAGACTCCAAACTACAAGCATCTAAAACAGAGCTAAGATTAGCACTATATCTGAACCTTTTTTTCCCAAGTGATCACATTACCTGATTACATATATCCCATTGTTTTGTTTTATCAAACAACAATTTAGTAAGAGGGCACACTCACAAATTTCACCAGATAAAGCATTAGATCAAATTCCAAATATTTCAAACTGTTTAACACTTATCATTAACAACTTGTCTATCTTGTAATACACGCTAATAAATGTGAAAAAAAATGCTCTAAAAATTGGAGCTAGGATTGGTCACAAATTGACCAATCACTACTCACCTACACCTTTAAAAATGACCGCGAACACTCTCAGAGGCATCTTGATAAAGGCACCCGCCGAAACGCGTAGATTTGCCCTCCTGAGTGTGCACCCTCTTTTGATGCTATATGCCCACACTGTGGGATGTTGAACTTACAAGCGGATTCACCATAACTAACATTTGAACGCTGACAAACGCAAAAAAGAAGCAATTTCACTACAAAGAACCTCTACGGACAGATCAAATTGTCCCGGTCCTCAGAACCTCAAAGTAAGTTTACCTGTATCTGAAACTGATTTCAGGATCCAAGATAATATCATCCAGAAATACCACAAGCCTCTTAGAGACTCCAGCAAACCCTGAACATCAAATTCACCATATTAATAGGGTAAACAGTCTCAGAGACCAACGATCACGATTTTAACCAAAGACCCAAATACCAACAAACACTACAAGCCTCCTAGAGACTCCTGCAAACCCTATACATCAAATCTACCAAAAACAGGGTAAAAAGTCTCGGAGACCAACGAGTCCTTCCTTTTATCAAATATCAAACACCACATCTACAAGTGAAATTGGTAAAGAAACCTTAAGCACATCGACTTCTCCTGATATATCCAATATAGAAACACCAATTGCCTCTCCTCTTAAAAGACTTGCAAAAATTTGAAACAACGTTACAATTTTTTCTTTTCATAAGTTGCAATTTTTGACCTTTTAAGATAAAGAGCGTCTTAAACATAAGACTGTCATCTATTTACTTTTGTCTCCTCAACGGCCTATCCTGGACATATAATAAGGCCATTTTAAAAGTTTTTTTATCCAAGACAAAAACGTGAGTAAAAGTAAAACATTCATATAAAAAACTTTCTAAACAAAAAACGAATTCAATCAAATTAATTGATCAAACTACAGCACCGTGCCACAGCAATTTGCTGTGGCCCTACCTTGCCCCTGGGGATTAATTTGATAGAAATAAGCCTCTATGAAGTCCTCAAGTATTCTTTGGACCCTCCACGTGAAGCTGCATGAAGCTGTCTGCAATATGAACTGCGCAACTGAGGCGCGAAATTTAGGCCCCCTCCCTCTCCACTCCGGACTTGTGGGGCCTTCCAAACCCTCAATAGGTGTCTAAAATTCTGCCATGTGGAATAAAAACCCTATAAACCACTCCAAAAGTAATAAAAACTTGTACAATCGTCATATTTTCACTATAAAATAATCGATTGCCCTTTAACAGTGTCCACCAGTCTTTTAGCCCTGTTAATTAAGCCTTCCTTCTATACTGAGTCTCAGAATATGGCTTACCTTCCCCACATGGGAATTCTTGTCAGTCTTCTAGCATTACTAAGTCTTGACTAGAAAAAGATGACTGAACATACCTTGTAGCAGTTAAGCCTGCAAACTGTTCCCCCCAACTGAAGTTTTCTGGTACTCCTCAGTCCTGCGTGGGAACAGCAGTGGATTTTAGTTACAACATGCTAAAATCATTTTCCTCTTAGCAGAATTCTTCTTCACTTTCTGCCAGAGAGTAAATAGTACAAACCGGGCACTATTTAAAAATAACAAACTTTTGATTGAAGATATAAAAACTACAAATCTAACACCACATTCACTTTACCCTCCCATGGAGATGCTACTTGTTAGAGCGGCAAAGAGAATGACTGGGGGGGCGGAGCCAGAGGGGGAGCTATATGGACAGCTTTGCTGTGTGCTCTCTTTGCCACTTCCTGTAGGGAATGAGAATATCCCACAAGTAAGGATGAATCGGTGGACTGGATACACCTTGCAACATGGCTTAGACAATGACATAAGGCATCTATGTGCAACCAACAATCAGCATCAAAATAGCCTATCTAGCTATATTTTTCATCCAAGAATATATATTTTTAAAAGCTAATGAGAGAATAAAACTAAATATGAAGTTGTTTTAATATTCTATTATCCATCGAAATCAGTAAAGAACATATAGCTTAATGTCCCTTTAAGCTGAAGACGGCGAAATACAGCCATTAGAATATATTTCATTCACAGTGGGGAAAACAATCCAGAAGGTAATCTAAATATGCTTTAGTCACATGTTATACTAAGTTTGAGAAAGGAAGGTGCTTTATGATCTTTCAAGCATTATTGGGAAATGTCTCCTTAAAGGGACATGAACACAAAATATCCTTTTGCGATTTAAAGAGTGTCTTTTACTTCTATTATCTCATTATCTTGACATACTTTGCTTGAAAAGCATATCGAGATAGGCTCAGTAGATGAAGATTGGTGGATGCACAGAGATGCCTTATGTGATTTGCTCAACCATGTGCATTTAAATTTCTACTGTTAAGGATATCGAAATCAAAAGATAAATTGAGTTACATTTTAAACTCTAAACATTTTTTTATCTCTACAGATCATTTGTTAAAATAATTTTTTTGTAATGTCTCTTTAAAAATAAAGACGCCATTCCACAATAACATATATGAGCAGTTCAGACAAATACAAGCTCGAGGTTTATTTACTAATAAGAAACAAACATGTAGTTTAACATTTATAAACAGATTATCCAAGTCACGGACATTAGAACCAGAAATTGCGCATTTCTGAAATGTTGCGTGGGAAACGTATCTTGCAACACGAGATTTGCATCTTTAAACATTCTAGACTAATGTCACGCAATAGCACACAATCAATGTGCATTATAAATACATTTAATAGAGCAATGTCAATACTTCACAATAAGTCACGAAACTGATTTAATGAACAATAAATACATACAATGTTAAATGTGTATTAATCCAACGTATTTGTATTAAAGAAACAGAACGATATTAAACAGAGAAATGTCTACAACATTTAATAATGTGACCATATTAGATTTTAACGAGAATTTAAACATTAATATTTAACGGATCACGTATATTAAATCTGCGTCACACGAAACATTAAGGAACGGCCAATCAGAGTTCATCACACAAACACAACTTGAGTCAGGATGGTCTCACAGACATGATAACAATATTTAAAACTTTTATCCAATCAGATGTACAGATAACATGTCACATGGTGCATCACATGTTTACTTCACCATATAAAAGTCCATTACACGTTGCCATCTTTGTCAGTTCTCTAATGCCTGCTGGTGTACTATTTATATATTATATATATATATTATATACACATCTCGGCAGGAATGACACCTCCCAGGTTTGCCAAGCAGGAGAGTGCTGCACTGGTCCATGCCGTCCAGAGGTTTTATCCGCAGCTGTTTGGGAACCAGAAGAGGTCGACAGATGCGATTGTTAAGAAGGCCCTCTGGGAGTCAATCACCAATAAGGTTCAATTGGTGAAGGGCGTCCAGATGAGCCAGGATCAGATCATGCGGAGGTTCAGAGATATGAGGTTGCGTCTGCAAAAAAGTGGGCCTCATAAGGGAGTGGGTACAAGCCCGGAAAAGAGATGGAAACAAAGGTAATCCAGAACGGAAACTCTACCTACTCCCTTATGAGGTCACTTTATGCGACCTCCTCAATCTCCGGGTACCCAGCAGATTTCGATCCTCTCCATCCTCGGCCTCTTCTTCTTACCTCACAGCTGCTGGATCCAAAACTCAGGACCCGGGGGCCAGTGCAGCTGCTTCTCCGTCCGGTGGCCTGGGAGGAGTTGAAATGGAGGCTGAACCCAGATGCAGAACTTTTTTTCACTTTCTGCTAGTGATGCACCGAAATGGAAATTCTGGACCGAAACCGAATCCGAAAATCCGGGATGCACTTGGCCGAAAACCGAAACTGATACCGAAAATGTATTTTTTCAAATTTATTTATTTATTTTTGCATAATTAGAGGCAATAAAAAAGCCCACACTTTTATTGTAAAATTGGACAAAAAGATCTTAAAACAATAATAAGCTACACAATAATTTTACCAAGAAAAAAAAAAAACAGGCAAAAAATGCCATTTTCGGCCAAAATGTTTCTGGAACCAAAATTTTGGTGCATCCCTACTTAAAACAATTATAAATATAAATATACTGTATTATTCTTTATTTAGTTCTATGTAACAGGATCATATTTAACAGGTTTGTTTTTACCAATTATCCAAATAAAGTATAGTCCTAGAAAACTCATTATATGCAGAACAGTAAGTCAAGTAATGAACTTAAACAGCAGCTCTAGGCTAGCATCAAATTTGAAACATACTACACAATAATTTTTCCGAAAATAACAGGCAAAAAAAACGAAAACCGAAATAGCCAAAAATGCCATTTTCGGCCGAAACTTTCTGCGGCCGAAATTTCGGTGCATCCCTACTTTCTGCGATGATATTTTTTTAGTGAAATTTTTTTCTGCAGGTTATTTTTAAATATAATTCAATTTTAAATTAGGCCGTTACACTAAAGCACCAGTTCAATTGCAGTGTGTTTGTTAACTGGAGAATAAAGCATTTTTAAAAGTTTTATATATTGCAGCAGTTGAAAATTGCATTGCAAATGAGCTGCAGACAAAACAAATACATTGTAAAATGTCTATTGAATAAATTTGTTTCCTTTTCTCTTAGTCTAACATAGAAATGTAATAATAATAAAAAAAGATGCATTGCTCATAAGAATGTGTTACATTCAGAAAAAAATGCTTTGCAGACTGAGAAAGGCTAGGGGGCGGGTTTGAAAAAATCTGAGAGCCAGTCAACAATCAATGCACTGCAGCTTTGCTGCTCTCCTGCATATTTCACTGTTCACTTCAAACAGCACTTTGCTGTGGATGCACTGTGTTCATGAAAACTCACACAGTGCAGCCAGAACACAGCTCTGTTCTGAAGAGAACAGCCTGATGTGAAGCAGAGCTGCAAAGTTAAAGCAGTAACAGTTCCTGCACGTGTCCTGTTCTTTCTGCAGACATGGTGCATTTTCTGCGATGACATCTCTGATCACTGTATGTTCTGCCTTGGGGAGGCTGAATAAGGTAAATATCCTACTTTATATAATATATTAATATTTTATTAGACTTTTAATAAAGCTATATAGATCTCACAACATACGCTACATATGATGTTCAGATATTTGATTTTAGAATCGTCACACATGAAATAGGAGTGATGTTTCTTGCGCTATCCAGAATATGCATCACAGAGTGAAAATGGAATTGCGCATCCGTGAAATCCCGAGCATCCGCCATTTCATACATTGACTCTCGAATCATAACCCAGTTATAAATATTATTTGTTATTGTTCAATATTAACAAATATACGATTTCCATCTCGTAATACACCCAATTGAAAATATATCATAATTTGTTATGAAATGATACTCATCACACTACTATATCCAAATTAATTCTGATTCACGGATGCGCAATTCAGCATAGAATCATTGCGTAATGATCACGAAAGATAGAATTGCGCACACACGTGAACATGTGTTTGCTGTAACTGGCATCGCTTTACACATGTTGGTCAAATCACGGATGCGCAATTCTGCTAGGAGTAATTGCGTAATGATCACGAAAGATAGAATTGAGCACACACGTGAACATGTGTGCTGTAACTGGCATCGCTTTACACATGTTGGTCAAATCACGGATGCGCAATTCCGCTAGGAGTAATTGCGTAATGATCGTGAAAGATAGAATTGCGCACACACGTGAACATGTGTGTGCTGTAACTGGCATCGCTTTACACATGTTGGTCAAATCACGGATGCGCAATTCTGCTAGGAGTAATTGCGTAATGATCACGAAAGATAGAATTGAGCACACACGTGAACATGTGTTTGCTGTAACTGGCATCGCTTTACACATGTTGGTCAAATCACGGATGCGCAATTCCGCTAGGAGTAATTGCGTAATGATCGCGAAAGATAGAATTGCGCACACACGTGAACATGTGTTTGCTGTAACTGGCATCGCTTTACACATGTTGGTCAAATGTATACGTTAATTAGTATATATGGGAAGAATACAGTATCCTTATTTACAATATTCTACATTATACAAAATATACTAGCAAGATCAAAAGAATAAACAAGGAAATATAGATATCAATTGATGATAATGCAACAAGTCAAGAAATAATTTAAAGCTACAGTCAACAACATAAAGTTTTGAAAATAAGAATACAGGATCGATTTATTGAGACATTAATTGATGAAACAATTAACTCATGTGAATAAAAATAGATTCTTATTTAGTAAATGTAAATGTATTTTAAACTTTTTTCGATACATGTCCTGATTATTATTAATGATATCCAATCCTCATTGAATATTTTACAGCTATGGATGTTGGTGCTGGACCCTCGGGCCAGGGTTCTCTAGACTATGGTATGTTTCATTTTAATAGCAATTTGTCTTAGAAACATGGACAGAACAATACATAACATAATACATTCACATTTTTCGAAATTTATATGGATACTCTAATTATCTTTTGTGTTTATTTCAAATTAAAATTCAAAAATACATTTTTTTATTACATTGTAGTACAAATTAGAAATTATGTCAATTTGAATATATCGCAATCGCTTCTATTTTTGATCTGTTCATTTTACTGTTAGATTAGTTTCATGGCAAATTTATATTCTGCCCCTGTGTATTGCTTGTCATTGGTTTGATATATTTTGACAACAATCACACATTTTTGCATATGTTAATATTTTATAAATATACATTACATACGTTTTTGGGCTGTTATCATTTAAGGGACATGAAAACAAAATTTTCAAATGACGGATTTAGACACGTGATTTTCACTAATATTTTAAAATCACAGGCTGGATTTTATTGACAAATTAATCCAATAACACATTTTGCGCTTCATGTCCCTTTAAGAGAAGCTAATTAAAGAATCTTGATGATATTCTTAAATTACAGTTTTTATTGTTATTGCATGCTCAATACCATTCATTACATCAACATATGTTGTTGAAAATTCCTTAACAGCAAAATTGACACATTAAGATATTTAAATCTCAAAGGGACACTGGCCACATATTATTTCTGTTGTCATTCACATAGAGCATGCAATATCAATCAAATTTTTTATTTACTCCTATAATCATATTTTCAACATCCTCTTGTTATCTTAATTTTAAAAGCAATAATGTAATTTTAGATGCAGGTCCATTTTTGGTGACCAACCTGGGTTGTTCTTGATGATTGTTGTATACCTTCAACGAGCAATATTTAATGAACCAAACAATTTCTTAGCTGCATTAAAATAAAAAAATAAAAAAAATAATAGGAGTAAATGTCAAATTAAATAAAACATTCATTTTATTTTAAAATAAATGTTTTAACCAAATTGATGTCAGTGTCCCTTTAATAATCAATCGATTCATTCCTCATTACATTGTTTGGATGAAACAATATTGATATCTAAATGACATATTCAGTCTTGGACTTACTTTATAGATATAAGCATACCCTAACAGCACCATGGTTACATATTTTGATGAATAACTTATGTTTTGCATTGTGATCAATTGCACAAATGGATCGATGTGACACGTGGCTTTGGTTCGATTTATCACCCGTTTTTATTTAAAATGTTGTTTGTGTGTATTCGTTTAAACACATTGATCAATGGGTATATTTAGATATGCAATATAATCATATGAGATGATTTGTGTGTCTAATATAGTCAGAAATTAAACATATGTTAAAGACATCTTTTTATTCAGAATAACCTGGATTCAGATTAGTGCTCTATTGTTCTCATTTCTAAGTATATTTTTCTTAAAAATCGATAATGATGTGACTTAGTGATGTCCAAACTGTGTTCACTAATAGATATCTATATCATTCATAGATATAGTTCTTCTGGGGAGCCCAGGGGGATCCAGCACCGACGATGAAATGCTTTCCAAGCATTCTGGTAAGTCCATTGACTCATTCATATGTCATTGAAGGTGTATTTGTAATCTATATTATGATCATGATTCTGATGAAGCATTACATTTGAATCAAACATATAATTTAGTACTATGATTATATCTCTAATTTATTTTAATATTGAAAGATTAATATCTCAAAGCTTCTTAGTCTACACCTTTGTTGTTCAGAAGATGGATAACATATGTTTGTTTTTATTATAAATTTTGTCAACAATCATGAAGCGATACACACATGAGAACTCTCAAATGTTCCATGTACTCTTATTTTGTGAATTTATATGAAATCCAAACACTACAATTAAATTCTTACTCATTGAGAATAACAAATCTAATGTTATTTGTATGCTCCATCAAAATGATGTAAATCATAACTTTGGCTCAGTATATCTTTAATGCAACATTGATGTGTGTCTTGGAGCAACAGTAACATATGTTATAATATCTGATATTAACGTGTACACAACATGTTATATTTTACAGATATTGATGTAACATGTGGGACGGAGGAGGAAGAGGCGGCCATGGAGTCTGATTGTATGTGAAAGCTATCTAACCTGTATCCAACATGTATTATTGTTTGTAAACATTCTCATGAAGAAATTCAAAGTCTACAGCTTTGGCACTTGAAAAAGGATTATTCCTTTTCTTTTAGAATCCACTACTGCCCCCCTTTCCATATCATGCATCATGAACATATGCTTGTATTATGTTTTCATTTATGTCTGATTTTTAATTAATGACATCATGATGTCACATGCATATTCCATGACAAACCACAATAATCATCTTCTTATTGGACAGACACTCCTTGCTATTCATTTGAGTGCCTATATGCATACCATATCCTTATATCATCATTGTTAATAAATTATAAACCACTTCTAAGTATATATAAAACCTAATCATGTTGAAATGCCTTGCTTTGATTTCATGATGTATGAGATGTTAATATATATTTTATTATACATTTCAGATGGACACTCTACTTCTGGGCATCATTCTCCCACCCCTGCCCAGGCCCCTCCCCTTGTAGAAGACCCTCCCCCTCTCCCTGTAGAAGCCCCTGGCCAGGCCCCTCCCCCTGTAGAAGCCCCTGCCCAGACACAAGACCCTCCCGGCCCTTCCCATTCCTCCAGGCCTGTCCCTCCCAGAATTGTCCCCATTCGCCGCTCTCCCCGTATTTTGGCCCGTACAGTTCCCCGACCTGCCCAGTCCCCAACTCACCATGCCCAAGAATCCCCAGCTGTACGGGCTCCCCCAGAGCGGCACCCCAGCCCTCGCCAGCCCAATCCAAGCCCTCGCCAGCAATATCCCATCCCTCCCCCCTATCCCAACCTTCATTGTTCTAGGTGTCAGATCGTCCTTCCCAGGCACAGCTGTAAATATCATTCTAAATCAAAATTATAACATATTTAAAGTGACAGTGAACAAAAATATTTTTTAATTTTATTCAAATAGAGCATGCAATGTTAATCAACTTGCTAATTTACTCCTTTTATCAATTTTTAAGAGTTCTCTTTGTCTCTTTATTTTTATGTTGAAAGGCATCTAATTGTTCAAATATTGTGAACTGTGTTTTTTTTTCTGTTTTATTGTTGGATTAATTTATCCACCAATCAGCAGGGACAACCAAGGCTGATCACCAAAAATGGTCAGAAATATAAAATGACATTGTTGCATTTAAATTAAAGATACAAAGAGAATGTATTAGATTTGATAATAGGAGTAAATTAAATGTTTAAAAGATTTTTAATGGTCTATCTGAATCACAAATTAAAATATTTGTGGTCAGTGTCCCTTTAATATCATCTCACTCCATATACCAATCACTACTACTTGTATTGAAAAATAGAAATATAACTTTTTCTTACATTCTCTCTTCTGTAAACCACTGGGAGTGTAATTTCTTCTGCTTGCTGTGTTTACACATGTTGGCCTCAAGGCAAAAAGCTTTAAGGATAGGTGTGGATACCACAGGATAAATAAACTATTGAAATTTACAATGTATGGACAATGGAAATAATGTTCAAAATATTCATAGACTCAAGCTGGAAAAGTGGATCAGTGTCAACAAATTACAGGGGATAACATTTTGGAGTAAACTGTCCCTTTAATGGTTTATGTATGAAGAACATATTTCATGTGAAGATAAGCAATATTGAATATTTGATTGTAAGAATGATTTCGCTTTCAAATTCCAATGTATATTTGCTATATTTATATTATGTTGTGTAATTATCATTAATATTCTTCTATTTATTTATTTTAGGTTGTGACTCAGCATGGCTCATGCTCGAAACTCTATCGCGTATAGAGCAGGCCGTGCTGAGGAACTCGCTGTTCCTGGGAAGGATGAATGACACCATTCATACCCTGCTCCAGGTTCAGCGTTCGACTCTACGCCATATAAGGCGTTTACAGTCAATGCCTGAATCTGGAGCAGAGCATGAAGAGGACAATGAAGGTGATGCCCAGTAAGTGGAGTATCTGGAGATGCTCCAAGGTCGCCTTAAGATTCTTCCGTCCACATGTTACTGATTTGTTTGTTCCTGTTGCCATTTGGCCTTTTTTGTTTATTGTTGTGCCTGTTGCACTCTTTTACCTTGTCAAATGGCTCCAATGGGGCTGTGCTGGCCCTTGCCAACTCCCTCCAAGGACTGTGATTCACTCTTTTACCTTGTCAAATGGCTCCAATGGGGCTGTGCTGGCCCTTGCCAACTCCCTCCAAGGACTGTGATGCACTCTTTTACCTTATCAAATGGCTCCAATGGGGCTGTGCTGGCCCTTGCCAACTCCCTCCAAGGATTGTGATGCACTCTTTTACCTTGTCAAATGGCTCCAATGGGGCTGTGCTGGCCTTTGTTGGCCCTTGCCAACTCCCTCCAAGGATTGTGATGCACTCTTTTACCTTGTCAAATGGCTCCAATGGGGTTGTGCTGGCCCTTGCCAACTCAATCCAAGGACTGTGATGCACTCTTTTAACTTGTCAAATGGCTCCAATGGGGCTGTGCTGGCCCTTGCCAACTCCCTCTAAGGACTGTGATGCACTCTTTTACCTTGTCAAATGGCTCCAATGGGGATGTGCTGGCCCTTGCCAACTCCCTCTAAGGACTGTGATGCACTCTTTTACCTTGTCAAATGGCTCCAATGGGGCTGTGCTGGCCCTTGCCAACTCCCTCCAAGGACTGTGATGCACTCTTTTACCTTGTCAAATGGCTCCAATGGCACATACAGTAGCACCCCAGGACAGGCCAGAGTCTATATGTATGTACACGGCACATAATCCTGATACCGCCTAGTGCCCCCCACATACAGCAGCACCCCAGGACAAGCCAGAGTCTATATGTATGTACACGGCACATAAACCTGATACCGCCTAGTGTCCCCAATATACAGCAGCACCCCAGGACAAGCCAGAGTCTATATGTATGTACACGGCACATAAACCTGATACCGCCTAGTGTCCCACACATAGCGCAGCACCCCAGGACAAACCAGAGTCTATATGTATGTACACGGCACATAAACCTGATACCGTGTACATACCTTGTCAAATGGCTCCAATGGGGCTGTGCTGGCCCTTGCCAACTCCCTCCAAGGACTGTGATTCACTCTTTTACCTTGTCAAATGGCTCCAATGGGGCTGTGCTGGCCCTTGCCAACTCCCTCCAAGGACTGTGATGCACTCTTTTACCTTATCAAATGGCTCCAATGGGGCTGTGCTGGCCCTTGCCAACTCCCTCCAAGGACTGTGATGCACTCTTTTACCTTGTCAAATGGCTCCAATGGGGCTGTGCTGGCCTTTGTTGGCCCTTGCCAACTCCCTCCAAGGATTGTGATGCACTCTTTTACCTTGTCAAATGGCTCCAATGGGGTTGTGCTGGCCCTTGCCAACTCAATCCAAGGACTGTGATGCACTCTTTTACCTTGTCAAATGGCTCCAATGGGGCTGTGCTGGCCCTTGCCAACTCCCTCTAAGGACTGTGATGCACTCTTTTACCTTGTCAAATGGCTCCAATGGGGATGTGCTGGCCCTTGCCAACTCCCTCTAAGGACTGTGATGCACTCTTTTACCTTGTCAAATGGCTCCAATGGGGCTGTGCTGGCCCTTGCCAACTCCCTCCAAGGACTGTGATGCACTCTTTTACCTTGTCAAATGGCTCCAATGGCACATACAGTAGCACCCCAGGACAAGCCAGAGTCTATATGTATGTACACGGCACATAATCCTGATACCGCCTAGTGCCCCCCACATACAGCAGCACCCCAGGACAAGCCAGAGTCTATATGTATGTACACGGCACATAAACCTGATACCGCCTAGTGTCCCCAATATACAGCAGCACCCCAGGACAAGCCAGAGTCTATATGTATGTACACGGCACATAATCCTGATACCGCCTAGTGCCCCCCACATACAGCAGCACCCCAGGACAAGCCAGAGTCTATATGTATGTACACGGCACATAAACCTGATACCGCCTAGTGTCCCACACATAGCGCAGCACCCCAGGACAAACCAGAGTCTATATGTATGTACACGGCACATAAACCTGATACCGTCTAGTGTCCCCCACATACAGCAGCACCCCAGGACAAGCCAGAGTCTATATGTATGTACACGGCACATAAACCTGATACCGCCTAGTGTCCCCCATATACAGCAGCACCCCAGGACAAGCCAGAGTCTATATGTATGTACACGGCACATAAACCTGATACCGCCTAGTGTCCCCCACACACAGCAGCACCCCAGGACAAGCCAGAGTCTATATGAATGTACACGGCACATAAACCTGATACCGCCTAGTGTCCCCCACATACAGCAGCACCCCAGGACAAGCCAGAGTCTATATGAATGTACACGGCACATAAACCTGATACCGCCTAGTGTCCCCCACATACAGCAGCACCCCAGAACAAGCCAGAGTCTATATGTATGTACACGGCACATAAACCTGATACCGCCTAGTGTCCCCCACACACAGCAGCACCCCAGGACAAGCCAGAGTCTATATGAATGTATATGGCACATAAACCTGATACTGCCTAGTGTCCCCCACATACAGCAGCACCCCAGGACAAGCCAGAGTCTATATGTATGTACACGGCACATAAACCTGATACCGCCTAGTGTCCCCTATATACAGCAGCACCCCAGGACAAGCTTGAGTCTATATGAATGTACACGGCACATAAACCTGATACCGCCTAGTGTCCCCCACATACAGCAGCACCCCAGGACAAGCCAGAGGCTATATGTATGTACACGGCACATAAACCTGATACCGCCTAGTGTCCCCCACATACAGCAGCACCCCAGGACAAGCCAGAGTCTATATGTATGTACACGGCACATAATCCTGATACCGCCTAGTGTCCCCCACATACAGCAGCACCCCAGGACAAGCCAGAGGCTATATGTATGTACACGGCACATAAACCTGATACCGCCTAGTGTCCCCCACATACAGCAGCACCCCAGGACAAGCCAGAGTCTATATGTATGTACACGGCACATAAACCTGATACTGCCTAGTGTCCCCAATATACAGCAGCACCCCAGGACAAGCCAGAGTCTATATGTATGTACACGGCACATAATCCTGATACCGCCTAGTGTCCCCCACATACAGCAGCACCCCAGGACAAGCCAGAGTCTATATGTATGTACACGGCACATAAACCTGATACCGCCTAGTGTCCCCCACATACAGCAGCACCCCAGGACAAGCCAGAGTCTATATGTATGTACACGGCGTATAAACCTGATACCGTCTAGTGTCCCCCACATACAGCAGCACCCCAGGACAAGCCAGAGGCTATATGTATGTACACGGCACATAAACCTGATACCGCCTAGTGTCCCCCACATACAGCAGCACCCCAGGACAAGCAGAGGCTATATGTATGTACACGGCACATAAACCTGATACCGCCTAGTGTCCCCCACATACAGCAGCACCCCAGGACAAGCCAGAGTCTATATGTATGTACACGGCACATAAACCTGATACCGCCTAGTGTCCCCAATATACAGCAGCACCCCAGGACAAGCCAGAGTCTATATGTACGTACACGGCACATAAATCTGATACTGCCTAGTGTCCCCCCCATACAGCAGCACCCCAGGACAAGCCAGAGTCTATATGTACGTACACGGCACATAAACCTGATACCGCCTAGTGTCCCCCACATACAGCAGCACCCCAGGACAAGCCAGAGGCTATATGTATGTACACGGCACATAAACCTGATACCGCCTAGTGTCCCCCACTTACAGCAGCACCCCAGGACAAGCCAGAGTCTATATGTATGTACACGGCACATAAACCTGATACCGCCTAGTGTCCCCCACATACAGCAGCACCCCAGGACAAGCCAGAGTCTATATGTATGTACACGGCACATAAACCTGATACCGCCTAGTGTCCCCCACATACAGCGGCACCCCAGGACAAGCCAGAGTCTATATGTATGTACATGGCACATAAACCTGATACCGCCTAGTGTCCCCCACATACAGCAGCACCCCAGGACAAGCCAGAGTCTATATGTATGTACACGGCACATAAACCTGATACCGCCTAGTGTCCCCCACATACAGCAGCACCCCAGGACAAGCCAGAGTCTATATGTATGTACACGGCACATTTTCTTATGTTGCTGGGATTTCCATTCATTCTTCATGGTTTCGTCTTTTGATCTCTTATCGAGTGGTGCTTCTTGAGTTCTTGTGTGCCCTTCTTTCCATATAGGTGTTTTTTATTTGTCTCTATTCTCATAATGGGTATCATTTCCACTAAGAGATCAAAAGAAGAAATCATGAAGGATGAATGGAAAACCCAGCAACATAAGAAAAGAACAGCATCAACAACAGACCATAGGACACCGACTACATCCGCCGCAATGGAATCACCTTCTTTTTTAGGGTTAGATCAACCCAACATTAAGGAGAAAGAAAAATATCAGAAATTATGAAAGGATGTAGAGATAGAGGGAACGACTCTATCAAAACCAAAAAGAAGACCCACCGAGGGAGGAGGGGAGGTGTCAAAGTAAACAAAGATAAGAACAAAGAAAGATCTCCAAACGAAATAGATAATGGAAATGCCAAAGGAATCTTTCTTCAATCTGAGTTCCCATGGTCTAACCGAAGAAGAAAATGCTATTCTTAAAGGGACAGTATACACTCATTTTCATATAACTGCATGTAATAGACATTACTATAAATAATAAGATGCACAGATACTGATATAAAAATCCAGTATAAAATGGTTTAAAAACGTACTTAGAAGCTTGCAGTTTAGCGCCGTTGAAAAGGTTGTTGGAAAGCCCACTGCAAGTGGGAAATAAGACACTCCCCCCTCCCCCTTCTTTTGCATATGAAAAGACCCTTTACACAAACAGGAGCAAGCTGGAGAAGGTAGCTGACGGTATTCAAATTAAACTTTGGGGCTTGGTTAGGAGTCTGAAAATCAGAGCAATGTTATTTAAAAATAAGCAAAATTATAATTAAAAAAACAAAAAACTTTATGGGCTTTATAAATAGATCATCTACAAAACATTTATGCAAAGAAAGAATGAGTGTATAATGGCCCTTTAAGTTCGGTCTTTCATTTGCCCTGACAAAGAGTCTGGATAAGTTCCAAACCTTTATAAACACAAAGGAATTTATAAGAAAACTGACTCTAAAAAGAGTTTTCTTAAAATCACCAATGGAGAGGTCAGGATGGACATCAAGAGAATATACAAATATGGAGACAAGAGAGAACTATATACATACGGAATTGAAAACAAAATCGGTTTTCTTTCCAATAAATAGCAAAGGAACTGCTATAGTGTGTAAAGAAATAAGAGACATACGGTCAAACAAATTAAAAACAGGTCGTGGCTAGGCAGCAGCCATAACAGGTCGCAAAGTATGAAGCTCCCTGCCTGCTTCTTCTAAATCACAATTTTTCATAGAATATCTGCTTCATACCATCACACAGCTGAGTGCTACATTCTTATGAGCTCTTGCTAATTGGTATGATATAGAAATTATTATACTACACCAACAGGGACCTGATTTAGCCCGTTGCGGCCTGTAACTCAATTCCCAACACCCTACCTCCCTACGGTCTGCCGGGCAAAGCAGCATTAGATCTGTGATTCCCACGCATTAACCAGGGGACCTTACTATTTCAAACGAACCATCATGGAGGATGCCCATCTACTTATACAGACCCTTCTCAAGAACTTTGAAACCAAGATGGATTACATATTTGACGATCTGTCGGCACTTTGCAGATCAATGGGCAACAGCTGCAACAGATCGCATGGGGTCCAGACCTATCCAGTTGACAAGGGTCCAGTGCAGTATATATTTGACCCGATGAGAGCAGACCCTCACTTGCCAGAATCAGCCACAGAGAGACACAGCGAGACCCCTAGGATGCATCCACCCACAACTTCTAAAACCCCTGTGTCACATTTACAACCCGTTCACCTACATCCTTGGGGGACGTGGAGTATGGCTTCTGTCCGTGGAGAAGTGATCGATCACATTGAAGGGGGCCAGAAAATTATCACTATGACCTCAAGGCCCGTAATCATATCCAAGCATAGCATTAATCCGGACAGAGAGGTGAGAACCTCAAGATCAGTAAACCATGGGACATTAGACCATTCTATCCAAACCGCTGCTGACAACGTAGCTATTACATGCCGCACAACCCCCCAGTCCACGTTTCCACACCTACTGACACCCTCGGCTATTAATGTGGTCAATGCATATAAGCTTGAACATCGCTTCTCTGAGTGGAAGATTTTACTGCCGCCGGCCTCTGTAATATACTATGCAGCCAACCTGGAACGGCGTGAAACTGCAGCTCGACTGAAAAGGTCACTACATCAGTTCCTACAATCCCCCAGAAATAGACCAAAATACAGGTCTGGAGTAGGATAAACTTATGCTGGAAGACATTTCACTTTACATGCCCAAGGTTTGCATGTGTAAGGGTTAAGGTTAACATTCTTGTTGTTTCTGTCCCTTTAAGACCTTCCCTATAAGAAAGCACCTCCGCCAGCACTCATTGCTGGTTTATTGAGTTACAATTACAGCTCAGATTTCAGTAGGATTGATACCTGCTGTGATTTCTCCTTTTGCTAACTGAAAAGATTCTGTTACAATTTTGGACTTTCAAATATACTTGCTCACCGCATGTGGATACCAGTTTCTATTTCTACCTGATACAAACTAACCTGCTGTATTAACAATTTCTTGCTGCTTTCTTCAGTTAACCAGGCTCTACAGTTACAAACGGCTGTGTTCACCTGCAGCAGCTACGTCATCAGCTACAGCCTACAAGCAGCTGAAACTCACAGCAAGCAGGGAGAAGCTTTATCAAACACTGGATTCAGGTCAGACTTACATTTGCCTATAAATACATTGTCTTATTATGCTATAAGTGATTTGTATCTACAATACGCAATATTCTATTGACTTTCAATACAACCTACAAGTAAAATTCTATTCAATAATTTAAACTGCCTAAAGAAACGAATACAGCTTCAGCAGTTCCTGAGCTGTCTCTAACTTTGGCAAACATTAAAACATCAGAGAAACATTAACTACTCATTCATTACGTTTCTCTTATGTAACATCCACCAATTTAAAGGGCTAGCTTAAGTATTGAGCTGAAACAAAACTTCAAGTTTACAATATATAGCCTGCCATTACAGAATAAACCAGCCAAAAAGTATTAGGATTTTGTGTTTGTGTACACTAACATATCCTAACCATTAGAATTTACTCAGCTTTACAAAATACTAAACATGGAACCTTAACCCTCTACAGTTGATTCTACGCCAGAACCCATGGTCTCCCCCCCCAGAAAAGTTTTCTGGAGACCGGTCACGTTTTAGAGAATTTAGGAACTCTTGCATGCTTCTATTTGAAATGAAACCTCGCACTTATCCATCAGAAAGGTCACGAGTGCTCACTGTAATTTCTTATTTGAGGGGGGAGCCCAGCACCTGGGCTGACACTTTTTATGAAAGTGATGATTCAATTCTGGGATCTTTAAATGCCTTCTTCAATCAAATGTCAGCAATATATGATGACCCTTTTAAACAGGTCACAGCTGAAACAACACTCAGGTCTCTAAAACAGAGGAAGAATCCTGTGGAAACTTATATAACGCAATTCAAGATTTCTGCCAAAGATTCTGAATGGAATGAGGTTTCACTCAAAACTCAGTTTCGCTTGGGGTTATCTGAGGAAATAAAAGATGAACTTTCACGCACAGGCATTCCAGAATCCTTGGAGGATTTTTTCACCCTTACAATTAACATAGATAGACGCCTTAGGGAACGTCGCTCTGAAAAGGCTACTGGTTCAAGGAATTTACCATCTACAGCTGTCTATCAAAATAAGGATACCCCTCAACCCATGGATATAGGATTCATGAAGGGACCACTCACCCCTCAAGAGAAAACTAGGAGGAAGTTGCACAGTTTGTGCATGTACTGTGCTAGCCCCGCTCATGAAGTAAAGGACTGCTCTGTCCTCGCAAAGAATAAGAAGGGTGGGTTACCTAGTTTAACAGAATCTCTTGTAATGAAAATTGTCAAACCCTCTTATCTAACTATTCCTATTGTCTTACAGTGGGATCAAGTCCGGATAACAACTGATGCAATTTTGGACACTGGGTCTAGCAGAAATTTTGTTGATCTTTCTTTTGTGAAACGCAATAAAATACCTTTAGTGTGTAAGCTTACTCCGGTCTCTGTGAAGGTCATTGATGGCTCATTGCTTAAATCTGGTCCAGTTACGCATCAGACTACACCATTACAGGTAACATCTTGCACACATATCACAGAAACACTCATTTTTGATGCAATATCCTCTCCAATGTTTGATGTAATACTTGGTATTAATTGGTTACGCAACCATAAACCTAATATCAATTGGAGTGATCTTAGTCTATCTTTTCCTTATCTCACTCAAGATAACGTAACACCTTCTAATTTAGTGTTATTACAGGTTGATGACAATAAGTTGCCTATGCATTATGCTGACTTTTCGGATGTTTTTAATAAAAAAGAAGCCGAGAGTTTACCTCCCCATAGGGATTACGACTGTCCTATTGATCTACTCCTAGGAGTGTCAATCCCTTATGGACATATTTATCCCCTTTCTAAGCCAGAATTAGAACATCTTAAAAATTATATTGACGAAAATCTTAGAAAGGGTTTTATTAGACCCAGCACCTCTCCCGCAGGTGCAGAAATATTTTTTGTCACCAATAAAGATGGTACGTTAAGACCCATTATTGATTACAGGGAGTTGAATAGGCGTACCAGAAAAAACAGGTACACCCTCCCACTGATCCCTGAGTTAATTGAAAGATTAATGGGGGCTTCAATTTTAACTAAATTGGATCTTCGAGGTGCCTATAATCTTATACGAATGAGAGCTGGCGACGAATGGCTCACTGCTTTTCGGACTAGGTACGGGCTATTCGAATATACGGTGATGCCATTTGGTCTATGCAATGCCCCAGCAACATTCCAATGTCTAATCAATGATCTTTTTAGAGATATCTTGGATGTATACATTGTTGTTTATTTAGACGACATTTTGATTTATTCACAAGATATTGATCAACACAGAGTCCATGTCAGGGAGGTACTTTCTAGATTACGTAAGAATAACTTATATGCTAAATTAGAAAAATGTATATTTGAGTCTAACAACATATCCTTTTTGGGTTATGACATCTCCCCAATGGGAATCAAGATGCAAGACGAAAAGGTACACGCGATCCAGGATTGGCCAGTTCCTCAATCAAAAAAAGATGTACAACGATTCCTGGGCTTTTCTAATTACTATAGAAAATGTATTCCAGGATTCGCAGCCATCACCAAACCCCTAACAGAATTGACTAGACTGAATTTTCCTTTTAGGTGGACAAGTCAAACTCAATCGGTTTTTGACTTCCTAAAAACCAAATTCACCACCGCTCCCATTCTGCAGTACCCTGATCTGGATAAACAGTTTACACTGGAGGTTGACGCTTCCGAATTCGCCATTGGGGCAATCCTTTCGCAAAGAAGATCCTTTAAAGAACCATTACATCCAGTTGCCTTCTTCTCTAGGTTGTTGCAACCTGCAGAATTAAATTACCCTGTAGACGAGAAGGAATTACTTGCAATAAAGTGTTCCTTTGACCATTGGAGACACCTGTTGGAGGGGGCTACTCAACCAATGGTCATATATACTGACCACAAAAATCTGCAATACCTGCAATCCAATCGAACATTGTCCTCCAGACAATTACGTTGGAGTCTTTATTTTTCCCATTTCAACTATGTCATTACGTACAGGCCAGGGACGAAGAATGGTAAGGCAGACGCCCTTTCAAGACAAGCATCTAAACCCTCAACTCCTAACATACCTTCCACTATTGTCCCAAAAGATTGTATCATTGGAATTATGGCAGATCTAACAACTTTACTCAAAGATGCAACCGCTATCGACCCATCAGTACCTCATACAGATCTCATTTGCAACTCTGACGGCTTACTATACAAGGAAGGAAAGCTGTATATTCCTCCAACACTTAGACTTTCAATTCTAAAGTCAGTGCATGAATCTCCTCTTGCTGGACACATGAAACAATCTTTTTGGTGGCCATCTCTTAATTATGATCTTAAGGATTACCTTTCCAAGTGTATTGTTTGTGCAACATCCAAACCCTCAAGACAACTTCCTATGGGGCTCTTACAACCTCTACCGGTACCACGAATACCGTGGGAGGCAGTCTCTATAGATTTTATTGTTGATTTGCCAGTTTCTAGTAATTACACTACCATCATGGTTGTCACAGATTTATTTTCAAAAATGGCTCACTTTACTCCTATCTCTTCCCTACCCACTTAAAAAACTACTTGTGAGCTGTTCATTCAAAATGTAGTACGGTTACATGGCATACCCAAAACCATCCTCAGCGACCGTGGTACCCAATTCACATCCAAATTTTGGAGGTCTTTATGTACAGCCTTGCATATCAAGCAAAAACTCATCACTGCCTACCATCCTCAAACAAATGGGCAAACGGAGAGGGTGAATCAGTGGCTCGAGCAGTATCTACGCTGCTTCTGCTCTCATCAACAGGATTCCTGGGCCACCTATCTACCCTTAGCGGAATTTGCATATAATAACAACAAAAGTTCCTCCACTGGCACATCTCCATTCTATGTAAATTACGGTCTACATCCCAACTTCACTCTTCTTCCGAAAGTTGATACTCCTTGTCCACAAGTTAACGATCTTGTCAATGATATCTCTGCTAATTTCTCTTCCATTCGTGAACATATACTTCAGGCACAAGCTTCACAACGTAGGTACTATGACCTCCGCCATCGACCTAGCCCACAATACTCTGTAGGACAACTTGTGTGGCTCTTTACAAGAAACCTCAGGATACCATATCCATGCAAAAAATTAGGTAAACTCTTTTTAGGACCTTACCGTATCATCCGTGTCAATGGCATTAATACCGTCACATTACAACTACCACCCACCTTCAAGATACATCCTACCTTTCATGTGTCTCTGATCAAACCATGTAACGTACCTGTATCCAGTGCTGTTCCAGATGATTCCATACCTACTCTTGCATCTGAAGTTGAGTATGAGGTGCATAGCATCTTAGATTCTAGACTCCGTCATGGGAATCTTTTTTATCTGGTACACTGGAAGGGTTTCGGACATGAGGATGATTCCTGGGAGCCTGCTTCGAATATTTCTGCTCCGCGACTTGTCTCTCTCTTCCACAGACGTAATCCTGATCGTCCGAGGCCATGAACCTCGCAGTGGTTCTTTTTTGGGGGGGCTCTGTAAGGGTTAAGGTTAACATTCTTGTTGTTTCTGTCCCTTTAAGACCTTCCCTATAAAAAAAAGCACCTCCTCCAGCTCTCATTGCTGGTTTATTGAGTTACAATTACAGCTCAGATTTCAGTAGGATTGATACCTGCTGTGATTTCTCCTTTTGTTAACTGAAAAGATTCTGTTACAATTTTGGACTTTCAAATATACTTGCTCACTGCATGTGGATACCAGTTTCTATTTCTACCTTATACAAACTAACCTGCTGTATTAACAATTTCTTGCTGCTTTCTTCAGTTAACCAGCCTCTACAGTTACAAACGGCTGTGTTCACCTGCAGCAGCTACGTCATCAGCTACAGCCTACAAGCAGCTGAAACTCACAGCAAGCAGGGAGAAGCTTTATCAAACACTGGATTCAGGTCAGACTTACATTTGCCTATAAATACTTTGTCTTATTTTGCTTTAAGTGATCTGTATCTACAATACGCAATATTTTATTGACTTTCAATACAACCTACAAGTTAAATTCTATTCAATAATTTAAACTGCCTAAAGAAACAAATACAGCTTCAGCAGTTCCTGAGCTGTCTCTAACTTTGGCAAACATTAAAACATCAGAGAAACATTAACTACTCATTCATTACGTTTCTCTTATATAACATCCACCAATTTAAAGGGCTAGCTTAAGTATTGAGCTGAAACAAAACTTCAAGTTTTCAATATATAGCCTGCCATTACAGCATGTAAGTGTTATTCTTAAGTAGTTTGTGACTTTTTGGGTCTCTTGGTTAATATATGACTATATGTCTGATCCCTAAGGGTTCCATGATAGGAATTTGTTAATAAAGCTATGCTCTCTGTCTTTGTTATATTGCTTACTCAATTGTTCAAATGGTTTAAATTCTATATTTATGTGTTGCATATTAGTCATACAGATTAAGGCTTAAGTTTGAACTCCTGTTTATTTATTTTTTACAGAACTCATCACATCTACACATGCTGATTATTTTATTTGAGTCCTAGCTCCATATAACCGACAACTTTTTATATAGACTTTTCCTCTAAATGTTTGCAGCCCAATCTGACGCTAATTTATCTCTCTCCTTTAGCCTGATTTTTAAACATATCTACCCAAGCCTTGCAAGAAAATACAGAACTTATCTCAGCTGTGCCCCTGCTTTGCAAAAAGCCTGATTTTTAAACATATCTACCCAAGCCTTGCAAGAAAATACAGAACTTATCTCAGCTGTGCCCCTGCTTTGGGAAAAACCTGATTTTTAAACATATCTACCCAAGCCTTGCAAGAAAATACAGAACTTATCTCAGCTGTGCCCCTGCTTTGCAAAAAGCCTGATTTTTAAACATATCTACCCAAGCCTTGCAAGAAAATACAGAACTTATCTCAGCTGTGCCCCTGCTTTGCAAAAAGCCTGATTTTTAAACATATCTACCCAAGCCTTGCAAGAAAATACAGAACTTATCTCAGCTGTGCCCCTGCTTTGCAAAAAGCCTGATTTTTAAACATATCTACCCAAGCCTTGCAAGAAAATACAGAACTTATCTCAGCTGTGCCCCTGCTTTGCAAAAAGCCTGATTTTTAAACATATCTACCCAAGCCTTGCAAGAAAATACAGAACTTATCTCAGCTGTGCCCCTGCTTTGCAAAAAGCCTGATTTTTAAACATACCTACCCAAGCCTTGCAAGAAAATACAGAACTTATCTCAGCTGTGCCCCTGCTTTGCAAAAAGCCTGATTTTTAAACATATCTACCCAAGCCTTGCAAGAAAATACAGAACTTATCTCAGCTGTGCCCCTGCTTTGCAAAAAGCCTGATTTTTAAACATATCTACCCAAGCCTTGCAAGAAAATACAGAACTTATCTCAGCTGTGCCCCTGCTTTGCAAAAAGCCTGATTTTTAAACATATCTACCCAAGCCTTGCAAGAAAATACAGAACTTATCTCAGCTGTGCCCCTGCTTTGCAAAAAGGTAGATCCTGCAAGATAGTTATATCATTATATTTAACCTACCCTGTTATTTTCTGATGTGTGTATTGTTATATGTATTGGATATTTATTGTTTTGTTTTTATGATTTAAAATGCATATTTTATTACCATTATGTCTGACCATTATGTTAAAAGTTAGTTTAATCAGCTAAGGTCATGTATCTTTTTTTGTACTTTAATGGTTTTATTCCCCTACATGAATACCTCTGTGTTATCTCTGTAATTTTAACTTTCCCTGTGTTTTTGCTTTTATGACCCTTAGCTCAAATGTTCATAGATATTCCCTCCCCATTCCTCTAAATGTTTGCAGCCCAATCTGACGCTAATTTATCTCTCTCCTTTAGCCTGATTTTTAAACATATCTACCCAAGCCTTGCAAGAAAATACAGAACTTATCTCAGCTGTGCCCCTGCTTTGCAAAAAGCCTGATTTTTAAACATATCTACCCAAGCCTTGCAAGAAAATACAGAACTTATCTCAGCTGTGCCCCTGCTTTGCAAAAAGGTAGATCCTGCAAGATAGTTATATCATTATATTTAACCTACCCTGTTATTTTCTGATGTGTGTATTGTTATATGTATTGGATATTTATTGTTTTGTTTTTATGATTTAAAATGCATATTTTATTACCATTATGTCTGACCATTATGTTAAAAGTTAGTTTAATCAGCTAAGGCCATGTATCTTTTTTTGTACTTTAATGGTTTTATTCCCCTACATGAATACCTCTGTGTTATCTCTGTAATTTTAACTTTCCCTGTGTTTTTGCTTTTATGACCCTTAGCTCAAATGTTCATAGATATTCCCTCCCCATTCCTCTAAATGTTTGCAGCCCAATCTGACGCTAATTTATCTCTCTCCTTTAGCCTGATTTTTAAACATATCTACCCAAGCCTTGCAAGAAAATACAGAACTTATCTCAGCTGTGCCCCTGCTTTGCAAAAAGGTAGATCCTGCAAGATAGTTTCCCTCCCACCCCGCCCCTCACCCCACCCACCCCAGGCTCATTTCTTCCCTCCCACCCTGCCCCTCACCCCACCCACCCCAGGCTCATTTCTTCCCTCCCACCCTGCCCCTCACCCCACCCACCCCAGGCTCATTTCTTCCCTCCCACCCTGCCCCTCACCCCACCCACCCCAGGCTCATTTCTTCCTTCCCACCCTGCCCCTCACCCCACCCACCCCAGGCTCATTTCTTCCTTCCCACCCTGCCCCTCACCCCACCCACCCCAGGCTCATTTCTTCCTTTATAGATAGTCTCCCACACTTCTTTCATTCTCCTTAAATGACAGCTGCAACCACTGATCAGCACATCCTTCCTTCTACTTAACCCTATAGAATAAATACCCTATCTTCCTACATATAGCTATATATCACACATCAATAGTGTATATACTTTTCATTTTTATTTTTTATCTACACACCTCATACCACTAACATGAATCCAAATATATCCTTACTGTTATTCATGATAACCCTTTTCTCACTCCAATTTGGTTCACATAATAACCGCCATAAGCACACACCTCAAACTGGAAAACAAATTATCATACATCATGGCCTGCTCTGTTGCTGTAACTTATCTGCTGAGTGCTGGTGGAGGGTTATAAAAAATAACCCTCATACCCCCAGCCCACAATATTATAAAGTATCACATTCACTATATGGCCAATCAAAAATGATTTCCAAATTCCTATTCCTTATGTTACTTGCCCTTGCAAATGACGTAGAGTCTAACCCTGGTCCCCTAACAAATTCCATTCCTAGCCTTCCAGCTAAGAAAGGCCTCTCCTTTGTGCACTGTAATATCCGCAGCTTACTACCGAAAATTGATGCACTGCAAGCTTGGTGTTTACAATACAAACCCAAAATCATTGTGATCTCTGAATCGTGGCTAACCGCAAAAATACCTGACTCTGCCATTGCAATACATGGATATTCATGCCATAGAAATGATAGAGCAAAGAGAGGAGGTGGCATTGTAATTTATGTTGACAATTCCACAAAGTTCACCCCCTTACAAAAATCTAGCTCTCCTGCCCCCTTTGATTTCCTTTCTGGCAAAATTGAGATCCCGTGCAGTAAATCAATCATTGTTGCAGGAATCTACCGCCCACCAAGCTCCCCTGTGCATTCCATTTCGGACATAGCACAGCTCCTTAGTGAATCCATAACTCAAAACCCAAAAAGTGAAATTTTGTTTTTTGGAGATTTTAACATTGATTGGCTGAATCCAAAAAATAACAGTTGTCGCTCACTGTTTAAATCTTTGCATCTAACGCAATTAATCTCCTCCCCAACTCGCATAAACATCAAAAGCCATAATCATACCCTGCTCGACTGGATTCTCTCCACTTCTCCCGACCGAATCCAGGAGGCAGGTGTTATCCCTAACAATTTCAGTGACCACTGCTTAGTGTACTGCGTGCGCAAAATAAAGGCAACTAAATCCTCTCCCAAGGTTACAATCACCAGGTCCTTCAAAAAATGTAATCTTCAATCATTTCTAAATGACATCAAGAACCTCCCCTGGCACAGATTAAACCTAATCCCAGATCTAGACTCTGCAGTTGAATTCTTTCAGTCTGAACTCCTACAAGTTTGGAATTTACATGCACCGCTGCGTAAGGTGAGAGTAAAAGGAGCACACTTGAATTGGATCACAGCTGACCTCATTCAAATGTACCAATTTCGGGATTCATTGTGGTCAAAGTTCAAGCATACTGGCTCTATGAATGATCACTGTGTATATAGAAAATGGCGAAATATATGTACTAAACAAACAAAATTGGCTAAGGCGCAATATTTCTGTGAAAATCTGAACAATAATATATGTAACCCTAGAAAGTTTTGGAAACTCATAAATAACTTACAAAATCCACCAATCCACTCTCAACCCTCCACTGTCAATGTGGATAAACAAAACCTGCAACTCCCCTTAGAAGTAGCAAATGCCTTTAACAATTATTTTGTAGGATGCTCCACCACCCTGATTGACAAACTAATAAATGGCACGCATCCTGAAGCTACAAATGTGGATCAGGCCCCACTAAAACAGCAAAGACCCAATATAGAAAAGTTCAATTTTAGACCTGTACCCTTCAATGTCATTAAGAAACACCTCGATAATCTAAAAATGAAAAACCAGTCAGGACCTGATCAAATCCCAGCAATGCTGTTGAAGCTCAGTGCGCCGGCAATTGCTAAGCCTGTTGCAACCCTAATTAACGAATCCTTGGTGTCTGGATACATACCCAAACTCTGGAAAACTGCAAGAGTAGTGCCTATTCATAAAAGTGGGGAGTTAACCTTGGTTTCTAACTATCGTCCTATATCACTGCTCCCTGTATTGTCAAAAATCCTAGAAAAATGCGTCCATACGCAATTATGCGAGTATTACCAACTTTCTAACTATCTGACCCCTGATCAATCAGGTTTCAGACCGAATCACTCCACTACAACTGCCCTCCTAAAAGTTTGCAACGACATCCAAACTGCCATGGAACAAGGAGACCTAACTGGAGCTATTTTCCTTGATTTTGCAAAGGCTTTTGACACAGTGGACCATGACCTACTACTTCTCAAACTAAAAAACTCTGGTATTGCTGATCACCCGTTAACCTGGTTTAAATCATATGTATCGGATCGATCACAATATGTCTCTGTCTCTAACATTGACTCCCTCCCTCTCCCAGTCACATGTGGTGTTCCCCAAGGTTCCATTCTCGGCCCCCTACTATTCACATTATTTATAAATGATTTGCCTAATGTCTGCAAATCCTCAACTGTACACATGTACGCAGACGACACGGTAATCTATGCAAACAAATCTGATCTGCTGCAGCTTGAAACAGTGCTCCAAGACCAGTTCACAGAGGTAGAAAAGTGGATCTCGAAAAACAAACTCTTCCTAAACACTGACAAAACGGTCACAATGATCTTTGGAATGGGACCTAAAATACATAAATTACAAAATTCCCATCTTCGCATCAAAACAAAATCCAATTGCACGCTGACCGCAGTCCACTCTTTTAAATACTTAGGTATGTTGTTAGACCCCAATCTATCTTTTGGACTCCACATAGAAAAAATTGCCTCTAAACTTTATCCAAAACTAGGTGCCCTGTACAGAAACAAATCTTGCCTCAGCCCTACAGTAAAGGAAAAGATTGTACAGCAAATGCTGATGCCTATCTTGGATTATGGGGACATAGTATATGCACCTGCTCCGCAAACTCACCTTAATAAACTAAATACGTTATATAACTCGCTCTGCCGCTTTGTGCTACAATGTAACTACAGGACCCACCACTGTGACATGCTAAAAGAACTAAACTGGCTGTCGCTGGAATCCAGACGCACCCTCCATCTTTCCTGCCTTGTCTTTAAGAGCCTTTCTGGGAAGCTCCCACCCTACCTGAGCAGAATGCTCTCCCCTGCTATTCCCACCTCCTATAACCTCCGATCCAATAACAGCACATTATTTAGCTTGCCTCAATACAAAAAAAAAGCAGCTCGATCCTCCTTTTCCTACAGAGCGCCACAATTATGGAATGACCTCCCTCACACTTTAAAAACTTCCCCAAGCCTAAAATCCTTTAAGAGATCCCTCTATACATATCTCAAAACAGAATGCTCCTGTCATGGTTGATTAAATATTTCATACCTGCTCTATGTTAAATGTTTGCATATAATGTGTATTTTTATTATTGTTTTTGTATTTTATTGTACCCTATTGTATCAATGCAATGTTTTGTGATCCCAGGACATACTTGAAAACGAGAGAAATCTCAATGTATCCTTCCTGGTAAAATATTTTATAAATAAATAAATAAATAAATATGCACATACACCATTAGTTCTCTGGTTTTGCTACGAACGGTCCACTTAGAGTTTAGCAAACCTTGAGTAGTAAAGTTAAATACAGGACTATCAGGAGAAGCCAATATACCTTAGGAGCACCTCATATTTAATTTTTAGAGTAGACTTTAGTGTGCTAATCCTCAACACCACATTCTTAGGCATCCTATAGCAATAGTTTGATACACACTCATAACTCGGATAACCTCCAGCAGCATCTAATCTTTCTACTTTTCATATAGAGTAAGTAAACCCTTAACTAGCAGTTTTCTATGCCCCTTCATTATGCTGTTTTGTAATATTATTATTATAGGGTCCCCTACCCATATTAATACTCCCTAAGGGACATATGGCAGTTATGTATGCTATCTTACCGTCTTATTGTCATATATACATATGTTTATTAAGATCTAGATATCTGACTGCTGTACAAATATATACCACACTTTTTCAATATGTTTATTGTTAATAGTTCATAGGCAATAACCCATATCCTATATGTAACTCATATTTCTGATAATGGATCATGGTGCGGTATAACCTTTATTATATGAGGTTACTCATCGTCTATGACATAAATGTCTGTTATCTGCTACTTATACATCCCACAGACTGTGTGTTGAATCCAGGAGACACCTACTCCTCCATAAGGGGATAGCCTGAGTTAGTGCCTATATCCTTGTTGATAACTCTCATTGCCCTATCTAGGTACTCTTTGCTTTACAGAAGATTAGCCTATCCCGTCTACATGTTGAGCAACAAAATATACTTCCATGCCCCTTTACCACACTACTCCATAACGTCAATATAACAACCCCTATGACATCCTTTAATCATGTAGCTAATTCCAAGAGTGTCTCCCTACTCACTTGAGGAGCATAAGCTAAGAGAGCTGAGGTTTTAGTTATGTATATTTGATCACAGAGTTAGTGTTATTTCTATATGTGTTCATTACGATCAGGGTCTCATATTGTGATCAGGTCGCATTTTATCAATATGTTTACCGTTAACATTATACAGGCAATGACTCACTCTGTTAAATAGAGATGATATGTAACTGATATGCAAGATAATAGCTTATAGTTCTGTATACTCCCTATAATGTAAGTTTACTCATCACGTATCGCCCGGTTGTGTCTTGGCTTTTTTCCTATACATGTCTCTGACTCCACGTAGATTCCAAGAGAAACCTGATTATTAATTAGTCCCTTTATACTTATCACAATAGTAATATATTTCCCTGGCCGCGCCCCCCCTTTAATTCTCGAGCGGCTTTTGGCCCGCTGTTACTCCCCCAATTTTTCCTTAGTATTTACTATTCCATTCTAAAATTTTCATCCTAGCAAAAAAGAGATTACAGTAAGATTAGTCCATTTACTCACTCACTGGAAGACCAATAGGTATATTCCCAGCAATTACTTAAGCAATCCCATAAGTGACCTTATAACATCATATATAGAGGGATTTTCATCAAGTGCTTATTTAACTAGTTACTTACTATTCCTTTCAAAGAAGTCATTACTGTTATATATATATCTTAGAATCCCAAACTTGTTATACAGATTATTATGTAACATATCAACCTACGTACTGTATATATATATTCATATATTCTCTGTCACTGTGAATGGACAAATGGATATCATTGTAACTGTTTGAAATCTCAATAAAAAATATATATAAAAAAAAAAAAATTAAAAACAGTGAAACACAACTTCTCGGACCAACAGATTAAGACGATTAAGAAACTAGAAAATCACAATCTAACAATTAAACCTGTGCACAAAGGAGGGGGGATTGTGATCATGAATATATAGTGATTATAGACTGGAGAATGAAAGGATTCTGAGCGATGAGAAGACATATTTGAAATTGCCCAGTAATCCGGTTGAAATTTATAAAATGAGCTGATGGGGATACTTAGTGAAGCAAAGAAGCTGGGGATACTCAATGACAAAGAGTTCAGCTACATTAATGTAAGCCACCTGATAACCCCAGTATTATATCACCTTCCGAAAATTCACAAATCCCTACAGAGACAACCAGGAAGACCAATAATTTTGGGCATAGGTTCCCTAAGCAGCAATCTGTCTGAATATGTAGACTTAAATCTACAAAAATGTGTGAAACACCTACCTTCCTTTTTAAAGGATTCAACTCAGATATTGAACCTTCTTGAAGAAATACCTTGGAAAGACGGATATATCCTGGCGACATGCGATGTCATGTCATTATATACGAACATCCCTCATCAAGAAGGGCTTGAAGCAGTGGAATTCTTTCTTGAGAAGGATCCAGAGGTCCCGGAAAAAACAAAGCGAGTTCATCCTGGAAAGTATTAAATACATCTTGACTCACAATTATTTTTGTGACGAAGGAAAATATTACCAACAGATTTGTGATATGGCGATGGGGACCAGGTTTGCGCCAAGTTATGCAAACCTATATATGGGAAAATGGGAACACATTTTCTGGGAATCATGCCCGGCAAGCGCGGACCTGGTCCTCTATCGCCGTTACATATATGACATAATAATCATATGGAAGGGGACAAAGGAGGACTTAGAATACACCATCGAAGTCATGAATAAAAATACAGTCAACCTGAAATTTACGTATGAATGGAGTGCCATCAAACTAACCTTCCTGGATCTTAAGATAGAGGTTAAAGAGGCGAAAATAGAGACATCTACCCACTTTAAGGAGGTTGATAGTAACAATTACATCCATAAAACAAGTTGCCACCATAATAATTGGAAAGACAACATCCCAAAAGGACAACTACTAAGGATGAGGAAGAACTGTTCAAATCAAACAAAGTGGGAAGAACAAGCTCAACTTATCAAATCTAAATTTCTAGATAGAGGGTATAATGAGAACATACTGGACCAAAAGATCAAAGAGGTTGGGAATATTGAAAGAAATGAACTGACTAAATACAGAAATAGGACAACAAGAATAGAAGAAGATGGCGAATTCTTAAATATCCCGATGATAACGGAGTATAGCGAAAATAAAAACATCATTGAAAAAATCTTCCAGAAGCATTGGGCACTACTAAAAGATGATGACGTAATAGGAGAAAAACTCCCTATAAGACCTAGGTTCATCTACAGAAAACAAAAAATCTGAGAAATAAAATAGCACCCAGTATACAGATGAACAAGAAAGCATTAGGAACCAATGATGTATTTGGGAAAAATATTAAAGGCTTCTTCCCTTGCTTTTCTTGTAAAGCGTGTAAATGTGGAGTTAAGTCCGCAGTATTCAGATGTCACAACACAAAAGAAGAACACAAGATACATGCTTTAATCAGATGCCAGGACAAAGGAGTGATATACATGTTACAGTGCTCTTGTGGCCTCCAGTATGTAGGTCAAACGTCCAGAGCACTAAAGGACAGAATACGAGAACATCTGCTGTTAATTGAGAAATTCAATATGGAAACAGCTTTATATAAACATTTCTTCACGAAACACCAAGGGAATATAAAATATCTAACATTCATGGGTATACAGAAGGTCAGGAAAGATTGGAGAGGAGGCAATTACGAAAAGAAATTGCGTACTGCAGAATTTAAATGGATTTATAATTTGGACTGTCTGCATCCCAAAGGATTAAATAATAAAGAAGATCTGTCTCACCTTTTTAATATGATATAAGTATTTTCTCCAAGTCTAGGACACTTACTATTGCTATAACTTCATTTATCTTAAGGGATTTTTATCAAAATTAATTATAATCATCCCAAAGGACAAATACTAAAGAAGATCTGCCTCATCTTATCAATATAATTTAAGAACCTGGTCCAACCCTTAGAAGCTCACTCTTGGCACAGTTCTCAATTTCCTAAGGGGAGTCCCCTAAATATAAAATATTTATTTCCTGATCCATTACATAATCTTTATAGATAACGGATACTGAAGACCATGTACAACTTTAGCTCTCTTATAGGAACATTAATCTTAGCCCTCCAGATCATGTAAGAATGTACTCAACCTATATATTCGAGACTGGTTGATTACTCAAACCCTCCCCCTTCCACACTTATGGTAACCCAAGACTGTATAGATGTTATACTAACTTTTCGCATTAATTTTTGGATGAATAAAAAAGCAACCACTCAGGACTGTAGGAACTAACTAGAGTTCTGAGATCATAGGTAATATTATTATTATTCTTTATTTATAAAGCGCCGACAGATTCCGCAGCGCTGCCCATGGGTACAAGGATAACAGTACAGTGGAGAAACAATACGATAAGACACAAAATTTTACAGACAAATACAGGGGGAATTGAGGGCCCTGTTCCCGTGAGAACTTACAATCTAGATGGGTAGGAGGATTGGAAACAGGAGGTGGGGACTGCAGAGGTGAGAATGATATTAGTGAGGAGATAGAGGGCAACTGTTAGTTAATTGAAGTTAGTTTGTTAATAAGTCGGGTGATAAGCTTCCCTGAACAGAAAGGTCTTTAGGGAACGTTTAAAGGAGGAGAGGTTAGGGGCAAGTCTGACATCTAGAGGAAGTGCGTTCCAGAGGGTTGATGCCACACGAGAGAAGTCCTGTAGTCTAGAATGAGAGGAGGTGATGGTAGAGGACGCAAGAAGCAGGTCGTTGTTGGATCTTAGGGGACGGGCAAGAGTATATTTGTTGATGAGTGAGGACAGGTAGGGTGGAGCAGCATTGGTGAAGGCTTTGTAGGTCAGGGTGAGAATTTTGAATTTAACTCTGTTGTGAATGGGGAGCCAGTGAAGGGACTCACAGAGAGGCGCAGCAGAAACAGAGCGTCGAGAGAGGTGGATTAGTCTGGCAGATGCATTTAGGACGGATTGGAGGGGAGAGAAGCGGGAGAGAGGGAGGCCAGTTAGTAAGTTGTTACAGTAGTCAAGTCGGGAAATTACCAGGGAGTGGATGAGCTGTTTGGTAGTTTCAGCACTCAGAAACGGGCGAATTTTGGAGATATTGCGTAGGTGGTTGCGGCAGGATGAAGAGAGCAGTTGGATGTGGGGAATGAAGGACAGATTTGAGTCAAGCATGACTCTGAGGCAGCGGACTTGGGGTGATGGGGAGATAGTGCTGCCGCCAACAGTGATAGAAAAATTAGAGACTGGAGTGGAGCTAGAGGGGGGAATTAGAAGTAGTTCGGTCTTGGACATATTTATTTTTAGGTGATGAGAGGCCATCCAGGAGGAAATGCCAGATAAGCAGTCGCTGATGTGAGAGTTGACAGAAGGAGAGAGTGCAGGGGTGGAAAGGTAGATCTGGGTATCATCAGCATAGAGGTGATAGCTGAAGCCATAGCTGTTGATAAGTTTACCCAGTGAAGAAGTGTAGATAGAGAAGAGTAGAGGACCCAGGACAGAGCCTTGAGGTACTCCAACAGACAGGGACAATAGAGAGGAGGAGTCACCAGCAAAAGAGACTGAGAAGGATCTGTTAGAGAGATAAGAGTGAATCCAGGAGAGGGCAGTGTCACAGAGACCAAGAGAACTGAGAGACCGTAGGAGAAGGGGATGGTCAACAGTGTAAAAGGCAACAGATAGGTCAAGTAAGATGAGTATAGAGTAGTAGCCTTTGTTTTTAGCAGAAAGGAGATCGTTAGTAACCTTGGTGAGGGCAGTTTCAGTTGAGTGTTGGGACGGAAGCCAGATTGCAGGGGGTCGAGCAATGAGTTCGAGGACAGGAAGTGGGTTAGGCGATTGAAAACATAATTTATGCTTACCTGATAAATTTATTTCTCTTGTAGTGTATCCAGTCCACGGATCATCCATTACTTGTGGGATATTCTCCTTCCCAACAGGAAGTTGCAAGAGGATCACCCACAGCAGAGCTGCTATATAGCTCCTCCCCTCACTGCCATATCCAGTCATTCGACCGAAACAAGCCGAGAAAAGGAGAAACCATAGGGTGCAGTGGTGACTGTAGTTTAATTAAAATTTAGATCTGCCTGAAAAGGACAGGGTGGGCCGTGGACTGGATACACTACAAGAGAAATAAATTTATCAGGTAAGCATAAATTATGTTTTCTCTTGTTAAGTGTATCCAGTCCACGGATCATCCATTACTTGTGGGATACCAATACCAAAGCTAAAGTACACAGATGATGGGAGGGACAAGGCAGGAACTTAAACGGAAGGAACCACTGCCTGTAGAACCTTTCTCCCAAAAACAGCCTCCGAAGAAGCAAAAGTATCAAATTTGGAAAATTTGGAAAAAGTATGAAGGGAAGACCAAGTTGCAGCCTTGCAAATCTGTTCAACAGAGGCCTCATTTTTAAAGGCCCAGGTGGAAGCCACAGCTCTAGTAGAATGAGCTGTAATCCTTTCAGGAGGCTGCTGTCCAGCAGTCTCATAGGCTAAATGGATTATACTCCAAAGCCAAAAAGAAAGAGATGTTGCCAAGGCCTTCTGACCTCTCCTCTGTCCAGAGTAAACAACAAACAGGTTAGATGTTTGGCGAAAATCTTTAGTAGCCTGTAAGTAAAACTTCAAGGCACGGACTACGTCTAGATTATGCAAAAGACGTTCCTTCTTTGAAGAAGGATTAGGACATAATGATGGAACAACAATCTCTTGATTGATATTCTTGTTAGAAACCACCTTAGGTAAAAACCCAGGTTTTGTACGCAGAACAACTTTATCTGAATGAAAGATCAGATAAGGAGAATCACAATGTAAGACAGATAACTCCGAGACTCTTCGAGCCGAGGAAATAGCTATCAGAAAAAGAACTTTCCATGAAAGAAGTTTGATATCAATAGAATGAAGGGGTTCAAACGGAACCCCTTGAAGAACTTTAAGAACCAAGTTTAAGCTCCATGGAGGAGCAACAGGTTTAAACACAGGCTTAATTCTAACTAAAGCCTGACAAAATGCCTGAATGTCTGGAACTTCTGCCAGACGCTTGTGTAAAAGAATAGACAGAGCAGAAATCTGTCCCTTTAAAGAACTAGCTGATAATCCTTTGTCCAAACCCTCTTGGAGAAAGGACAATATCCTAGGAATCCTAACCCTACTCCATGAGTAATTCTTGGATTCACACCAATGAAGATATTTACGCCATATCTTGTGGTAAATTTTCCTGGTGACAGGCTTTCGTGCCTGTATCAAGGTATCAATTACTGACTCGGAGAAGCCATGCTTTGATAGGATCAAGCGTTCAATCTCCATGCAGTCAGTCTCAGAGAAAGTAGATTCGGATGATTGAAAGGACCTTGTATTAGAAGGTCTTGTCTCAGAGGCAGAGTCCATGGTGGAAAGGATGACATGTCCACTAGGTCTGCAAACCAGGTCCTGCGTGGCCACGCAGGCGCTATCAATATCACTGATGCTCTTTCCTGTTTGATTTTGGCAATCAGACGAGGGAGCAGAGGAAACGGTGGAAACACATAAGCCAGGTTGACGAACCAAGGCGCTGCTAGAGCATCTATCAGTGCCGCTTCTGGGTTCCTGGACCTGGATCCGTAACAAGGAAGCTTGGCGTTCTGGCGAGACGCCATGAGATCCAATTCTGGTCTGCCCCAACGGAGAACCAATTGAGCAAACACCTCCGGATGGAGTTCCCATTCCCCCGGATGAAAAGTCTGACGACTTAGAAAATCCGCCTCCCAGTTCTCTACACCTGGGATATGGATCGCTGACAGGTGGCAAGAGTGAGTCTCTGCCCAGCGAATTATCTTGGAGACTTCTGACATCGCTAGGGAACTCCTGGTTCCCCCTTGATGGTTGATGTAAGCCACAGTCGTGATGTTGTCCGACTGAAATGTGATGAACCTCAGTGTTGCTAGCTGAGGCCAAGCCAGAAGAGCATTGAATATTGCTCTTAACTCCAGAATATTTATTGGGAGGAGTTTCTCCTCCTGAGTCCATGAACCCTGAGCCTTCAGGGAGTTCCAGACTGCACCCCAAGCTAGAAGGCTGGCATCTGTTGTTACAATTGTCCAATCTAGTCTGCGAAAGGTCATACCCTTGGACAGATGGGCCCGAGATAACCACCAGAGAAGAGAATCTCTGGTTTCCTGATCCAGATTTAGTAGAGGGGACAAATCTGTGTAATCCCCATTCCACTGACTGAGCATGCATAATTGCAGCGGTCTGAGATGCAGGCGCGCGAATGGCACTATGTCCATCGCCGCTACCATTAAGCTGATTACTTCCATGCACTGAGCCACCGTGGGGCGCGGAATGGAGTGAAGAACACGGCAAGCATTTAGAAGTTTTGATAACCTGGACTCCGTCAGGTAAATTTTCATTTCTACAGAATCTATTAGAGTCCCTAGGAAGGAAACCCTCGTGACAGGAGATAGAGAACTCTTTTCTTCGTTCACTTTCCACCCATGCGACCTCAGGAATGCCTGAACTATCTCTGTATGAGATTTGGCAATTTGAAAGCTTGACGCCTGTATCAGGATTTCGTCCAGGTAAGGAGCCACCGCTATGCCTCGCGGTCTTAGGACCGCCAGAAGTGAGCCCAGAACCTTTGTAAAAATTCTTGGGGCTGTAGCCAACCCGAATGGAAGAGCTACAAATTGGTAATGCCTGTCTAGAAAGGCAAACCTCAGGAACTGATGGTGATTCTTGTGAATCGGAATGTGAAGGTAGGCATCCTTTAAGTCCACTGTGGTCATGTACTGACCCTCTTGGATCATGGGTAAAATGGTTCGAATAGTTTCCATCTTGAATGACGGAACTCTGAGGAATTTGTTTAGGATCTTTAAATCCAAAATTGGTCTGAAGGTTCCCTCTTTTTTGGGAACCACAGATTTGAATAAAACCCCTGTCCTTGTTCCGTCCGCGGGACTGGATGGATCACTCCCATTACAAGGAGATCTTGTACGCAGCTTAGGAATGCCTCTTTCTTTATCTGGTTTGCAGATAATCTTGAAAGGTGAAATCTCCCTTGTGGAGGAGAAGCTTTGAAGTCCAGAAGATATCCCTGAGATATGATCTCCAACGCCCAGGGATCCTGAACATCTCTTGCCCACACCTGGGCGAAGAGAGAGTGTCTGCCCCCTACTAGATCCGTTGTCGGATAGGGGGCCGCTCCTTCATGCTGTCTTAGAGGCAGCAGCAGGCTTTCTGGCCTGCTTGCCCTTGTTCCAGGACTGGTTAGGTTTCCAGGCCTGCTTGGATTGAGCAAAAGTTCCCTCTTGTTTTGAAGCAGAGGAAGTTGATGCTGCACCTGCCTTGAAATTTCGAAAGGCACGAAAATTAGACTGTTTGGCCTTTGATTTGGCCCTGTCCTGAGGAAGGGTATGACCCTTACCTCCAGTAATGTCAGCAATAATTTCTTTCAAACCAGGCCTGAATAAGGTCTGCCCCTTGAAAGGAATGTTGAGTAATTTAGACTTTGAAGTCACATCAGCTGACCAGGATTTGAGCCATAGCGCCCTACGCGCCTGGATGGCGAATCCGGAATTCTTAGCCGTTAGTTTAGTCAAATGAACAATGGCATCAGAAACAAATGAGTTAGCTAGCTTAAGAGTTCTAAGCTTGTCAACAATTTCAGTCAATGGAGCTGTATGGATGGCCTCTTCCAGGGCCTCAAACCAGAATGCCGCTGCAGCAGTGACAGGCGCAATGCATGCAAGGGGCTGTAAAATAAAACCTTGTTGAATAAACATTTTCTTAAGGTAACCCTCTAATTTTTTATCCATTGGATCTGAAAAAGCACAACTGTCCTCAACCGGGATAGTGGTACGCTTTGCTAAAGTAGAAACTGCTCCCTCCACCTTAGGGACAGTCTGCCATAAGTCCCGTGTAGTGGCATCTATTGGAAACATTTTTCTAAATATAGGAGGTGGGGAAAAGAGCACACCGGGCCTATCTCACTCCTTACTAATAATTTCTGTAAGCCTTTTAGGTATTGGAAAAACATCAGTACTCACCGGCACTGCATAGTATTTATCCAGCCTACACAATTTCTCTGGCACTGCAATTGTGTCACAGTCATTCAGAGCAGCTAATACCTCCCCAAGCAATACACGGAGGTTCTCAAGCTTAAATTTAAAATTAGAAATCTCTGAATCAGGTCTCCCCGATTCAGAGACGTCACCCACAGACTGAAGCTCTCCGTCCTCAGGTTCTGCATATTGTGACGCAGTATCAGACATGGCTCTTACAGCATCTACGCGCTCTGTATCTCGTCTAACCCCAGAGCTATCGCGCTTGCCTCTCAATTCAGGCAATCTGGATAATACCTCTGACAGGGATTGCAGCCATGTCCTGCAAAGTAATCGCTATGGGCGTCCCTGATGTACTTGGCGCCATATTAGCGTGCGTCCCTTGAGCGGGAGGCGAAGGGTCCGACACGTGGGGAGAGTTAGTCGGCATAACTTCCCCCTCGACAGACCCCTCTGGTGACAATTGTTTTATAGATAAAGACTGATCTTTACTGTTTAAGGTGAAATCAATACATTTAGTACACATTCTCCTATGGGGCTCCACCATGGCTTTTAAACATAATGAACAAGTATCCTCTGTTTCAGACATGTTTGTACAGACTAGCAATGAGACTAGCAAGCTTGGAAAACACTTTAAAGCAAGTTAACAAGCAATATAAAAAACATTACTGTGCCTTTAAGAGAAACAAATTTTGACAAAATTTGAAATAACAGTGAAAAAAGGCAGTTACACTAACAACATTTTTACAGTGTATGTAACAAGTCAGCAGAGCATTACAGCCACTTGCAAATGGATGATTAACCCCTTAATAACAAAAACAGAATAATAAATGACAAAAACGTTTTTTAAACACAGTCACAACAACTGCCACAGTCTACTGTGATTGTTACCCTCCTCAAACATGACTTTGAAGCCTTTTGAGCCCTTCAGAGATGTCCTGTATCATGCAGAGGGAAGCTGAATGTCTCTGTCAGTATTTTTATCTGCACAGAAAAGCACTAAAATAGGCCCTTCCCACTCATATTGCAACAGTGGAAAGCTTCAGGAAACTGTTTCTAGGCAAAAATCAAGCCAGCCATGTGGAAAAAAACTAGGCCCCAATAAGTTTTGTCACCAAACATATATAAAAACGATTAACATGCCAGCAAACGTTTTATATTACACTTTTATAAGAGTATGTATCTCTGTTAATAAGCCTGATACCAGTCGCTATCACTGCTTTTAAGGCTTAACTTACATTAATCCGGTATCAGCAGCATTTTTCTAGCAAATTCCATCCCTAGAAATATATTAACTGCACATACCTTATTGCAGGAAATCCTGCACGCCATTCCCCCTCTGAAGTTACCTCACTCCTCAGAATATGTGAGAACGGCAGTGGATCTTAGTTACTTCTGCTAAGATCATAGAAATCACAGGCAGATTCTTCTTCTAATGCTGCCTGAGATGAAACAGTAAACTCCGGTACCATTTAAAAATAACAAACTTTTGATTGAAGTTAAAAAACTAACTATAATACACCACTCTCCTCTTACTACGTCCATCTTTGTTGAGAGTTGCAAGAGAATGACTGGGTATGGCAGTGAGGGGAGGAGCTATATAGCAGCTCTGCTGTGGGTGATCCTCTTGCAACTTCCTGTTGGGAAGGAGAATATCCCACAAGTAATGGATGATCCGTGGACTGGATACACTTAACAAGAGAAAACTAGTTTTTCAAGGAGTTTTGAAGCTAGTGGGAGCAGTGATATGGGGCGGTAGTTTGCAGGGGAGTTAGGGTCGAGGGAGGGTTTTTTGAGGATGGGTGTGACCTTCGCATGTTTGAAGGAGGCAGGGAATGAGCCGGTAGAAAGGGATAGGTTAAATATGTGAGTAAGAGCCGGAGTGAGGGTGGTAGACAGAGGAGGGATTAGATGTGAAGGAATAGGGTCAAGTGGGCAGGTAGTGAGGTGTGAGGAAGACAAAAGGGAAGCCACTTCACTCTCAGTGGTTGGGAGGAGGGTGCAGAGAGTGGCAGAGGGGGTGACTGGGAGCATTACCTCATCTATTTCCCATATATAATTCAACTAGGAAGAATATTTATTGGCCTATTAAAAGAAGAGCCATTTTTACTCTAGTCCACTTTCTCCATTATTAGCCAAATTACAAACTATAGCGAGGGAGCCTTCCACAATGACTTTTTTTATAGAACTCTCATCATCAAAGATAAAAGTAGAAAGGTATCAATACAAACAGAACACTTGGACGTAAATAAATTGCAGCTCTCTAGATCAGCATATAGTGAGGGAGCCTTCCACAATTATATTTATTATAGTACTCTCATCATCAAAGATAAAAGTAGAAAGGTATCAATACAAACAGAACACTCAGACGTAAATAAATTGCAGCTCTCTAGATCAGCATATAGTGAGGGAGCCTTCCACAATGATATTATTATAGTACTCTCATCATCAAAGATAAAAGTAGAAAGGTATCAATACAAACAGAACACTCGGAGATAAATAAATTGCAGCTCTCTAGATCAGCATATAGGTACAAATAGATGCAATAAGTTGCATTAATATTTCGATAATAGTATTATATATATACATCATTACCAATGGAAAGTAATACCCACCCAGAGGTGGAGTTGCAATATAAATCGCACATATATGGGACTTCCAAATGCCTCACTATAGGAGAGAATTTAATTCAATATCTGACCTCTAAAATCAACTAGACATATTTAGATAAACATAGTGATCATATGAATGTAACTACATAATAAAATATATTTTTAAATATCTGCCATCATATATTTTTTATCAGTTTAAACTGCAACGCCAGTAAGGGAAAAATATGACAATTATACCTCCGATTATTTCATAACATCAATCAATATCAGGCACCCAATAGGAATATAAAGATGAATACACACCCTAGAAAAAAACAGTAATAGAACGGCAAATAACCAATGCCTGTAAACAAACGTGACGTCATGACCAATAGGATAGACAAAAATTCGGCACATTCTATAGAACAATAAATCTAAGAAATTAATATGTTTTATACTATCATCCGAATCGCAATATACTGTTTGAGATAAAAGTAAACAATATATGGAAATTACAAAAAAAAGAATAATATCAAACCGGAAATGACATCACATAGATATGGAGGCTAGGTATTCTAGCAGCACATTAATGTAAGAATTTGAAAATAAGACAAAGAGTTATTATACAACAAATGGGTAAATATGAATATAAAAGTAATGAACAAGAATATGACACTAACATGTGTATAATGATGTTCTATTAGACATTTTCCGAAACCGGAAGTAACAGTGTTTAGCGAATTTACGGCCATAGCTGGTCCACCACTATAAAAGGCCACCAGGTACAGTTAGTAAACCAGTCTTGAGAAAGGCCTATCACGGGCCGAAATGCGTTGACCGAAGTACTGGTAAGCCCAATTTCATTCTTTTATTTATGTTAAAACGATCTACACCATTATCCATCTCTTTTGCAGGAGGATATTTGGAATTTCTCTATATCATCACTATTAACCTCAAAGAATACATCAAGTCATACCAATAGGATACTAATGTACTCAGCTAAGGAGAACATTTAAGTAGTACCTTTAAGGAGCACATCCAAGTGCATTTTTCTATTTTGGAAGTTAATTCATCACGTTATTCTTCTACACTTTTTAATTGCATTTTTTACTATTTTCCCACACCACCACTTTGGTATTTTTTGTATCTCACATTTATCACGGAAACATTTTTTAAGAATTTGGACACTGACATTTTTGAGTCATTTTCATCGTTTTTTATTTTTTCATATACATATTAATTTGTATATATATCCACATTTATCTTACTGGACGTACAGGGTAGTAGAAGATTTTTTCTCACATTTCACCTTTTTTTCTTTTTTTTTTCTTTTATCACACCTGAACTATCACATTTTATTGGCCATAATCATTGGAGACACTACACCTGCATCATCATTTATTTCACTGGACATAAGTATTGGAGTTATTGGATGAACATCATTTATCATTATTTATCTGACCCAGTGAAGGTTCACATGCTGAGGATCTTCTACCCTACTGATAGAAGATACCTTATATTGTCTCTCATATTTTGAAGTCTTAGTTCTTAGTTTGTAGTCTTTTAAATATATATTTTATATTTTTAATATTTAATATTGTAATCACCACTGTTTTTAACATTGTATTGTAATTAATTTTACTCAGTGTATCTTTATTGCATGGATCCATGAATGAGTATTGCCTGTATGTAATAAAATCATCAACAAGCACTAGGAGTACCTTAGCCTCCATCTAGTTAGGCGCTTTGGTCACAAACACATCACCCATCCTATTATATTATATATGCCAATGAGTATTATATTCCATATGTCAATGAGTATTATAATCTATATGCCAATTATTATTATATTCTATATACCAATAAGTATTATATTCAATATACCAATTAGTATTATATTCCGTATACCAATGAGTATTATATTCCATATACCAATGAGTATTATATTCCATATACCAATGAGTATTATATTCCATATACCAATAAGTATTATATTCTATATACCAATGAGTATTATATTCTATATACCAATGAGTATTATATTCCATATACCAATGAGGACTATATTCCATAAACCAATGAGTATTATATTCCATATACCAATAAGTATTATATTCTATATGCCAATGAGTATTATATTCTATATACCAATAAGTATTAGATTCTATATGCCAATGAGTATTAGATTCCATATACCAATGAGTATTATATTCCATATACCAATGAGTATTATATTCTATATGCCAATGAGTATTATATTCCATATGCCAATGAGTATTATATATTCCAATGAGTATTATATTCTATATACCATTGAGTATTATATTCTATACCAATAAGTATTATATTCTATATGCCAATAAGTATTATATATATATTTTTTTATTTTTTTTTCTTTAAATTTTTTATTGAAGGTAAAGAAGTTTACAGGCATAAATTGTATGGTACATTAATCGTTACAAACATTTATGGCATATCTGAAAAAATACAATGCACCAGAAGCAAACAATAATTATAAATAAAGTAACCTTCCCCTTCATTTTTCTCCCCTTTTCCTGTCATAGTAGATCACTCTTGGATCCTATATTTGTAAATAGCTTCATTTAGGGGTTTAATAAACAACAATAACATAAAATACACAGAAAAATAGCATCTCAAAAAATAATAATGCTGAATATGTGTTACATTTTAAGGATAGGAGATACAAAGGTCCCAACTGGGTACTCACTCATTAAATTTAAACAATAACACAAAAAAACAATTAAGCATGAACCATAACATATAAAGAAGAGACAAATCAACCTCTATTGGGTAAAAGAACTTAAGCTGCTTAGTTTGAAAATGTTTAGGTTGTGATTCGATATAACAAGGAGTATTCAGGTTTACTTTTAAAACCTCTCCTGAAGGGTAGTATACAGCAGTTTGAGGCTAAAAGAGCAGCTCAGATAACAGTGCACCCTCACTAATATGTTCTATTTATTTATTTATTTATTGGGTGGGTGTTGCAAATAACTATGTGTTTGGGAACTATCAGCGATTAGGATAAGAAAATGTATTACACTAGTGGTCTGAGGGAAATATATTCTTCATACATATGGCGACAACAATATTTCATATTTAGGGACCCTTATTTTGTCTGTGTTGTATAGTATGTCTCCCCCGGGGGCCCCCCACTAAACCCCACAGGGAACATGCGGTTATATTTAAGGGTACTATAACAGTAGTAATGTCTACCAAGCAAGATAAAAAGGAAATTAATACTTCAAGGCATTATATAAAGTGCAAGGGCGTAATAAACCGGAGATATAAGTTTGATTAACAAAAATTGTTACCAGTCACATTTAAATAAAGACAGTTCCAATAACTTTGTAATGACGTACCTAGCCCCCTCCTCGGTCTCGGCCCCGCAAACCGCGGGAAGTAGGCCATTTTAATAATAAAAATAACGGAACCTCTGTATAACATCAAAAGCATGGTTAATTAATAATGTGGACTCGTATCTCACCCCCAGTATTATAACATCATGAGACAATAAATACAGGCGAACATTTTGTAATTACAGGCAAAATATGACTAAGCAGCCCAAGATGTCTTTATGACTCTTTCTTAATAACTAGTAAGCTCTACGTGCTAAGGAAAGACCCTCGCCATATTTCTGAATCCTGACATATCCTGCAAAAGTGTAAATTTTTGTCCCAGTGTCCCATATGTGGCCTCCAACATCTAGAGAGTGGTAATTGGATAATGGTTTTGAAAACCCTGAGCCACCTTTCTCTAACAACCTTTCAGCTCGATTCTTGTCCCCATATTCCAGCCGGTATAAGTGCCCAGTTTTATTTGGCTTATAAACGCCCGATAGTCTAAGACTCTTTTTGTTGTTTAGAGCCGCATAAGTGACCTCCTCAGGCACCCGATCTGGAGCAGAGTTAAATTTGTTACCTGGGGTCAGAAAGTCCTGTGCTTTTACGGGTATGGTTGGCTCCGTTATAACAGCATTAGGATTCAAATCGGGCTTCGACAGCTTCTTGGGCTTTGTGGCAACAGTTTTCCCACAGCAAAAATCGATCATCTTCTTGATACCCCCCTTGTAGCTAGACGGCTGTGGAGTAAATGTCGAGGGCAAACGCAGCGGCTCCTCCGCAAGATCAACAGCCTCTGGTAGGTCCGGCATTATGTCCACTTCGTTGACTTTAGCTGACTGGAGTAGTTCCTGCCGCTTTTGGTACAGATGTGTAAGAAAGTCCCAAGGTGCTCTGGTCATCAGGCTCTGAAGACAGCGTTCCAGTTTCTCCATGCTGCTATCACAGCTAGCGTGCAGACCCATTTCCTGTTCGGCATCCATTTTGCGATGCAGCATTAAGAGGAGATTAAATAATATCTTCTGTTGTTCAGGCTTTGTGAGGTTAATATGAATCGACAGATTAGTATATATATCGAGTTGTAATAGTGAGCACCCAGTTAGGACAAATACCCTCGAATGGTCGAGGGGGGTGGCGTTGCCTATGTGTGAGCCGCCGCTCTAGGCCTTCTACGTCCGTTGTCTGCCTCAGACTTCACAAATACAGCTCAAACTTCTCAAAATTTCACGTACTGTTAAGTGGTCTGTCCTCATAGACAGTTAGGTATAATTTTGAGCTGTTGAATCTCTCCTGTTACCGGCGGGTCTCAAGTGATCAGTGAGAGCACAGAGAAGATGCGACCATGTAAGATCGCGGTTCGGACACGCCCCCCAAGTATTATATTTTATATGCCAATGAGTATTATATTCTATATGCCAATGAGTATTATATTCCAATATACCAATGAGTATTATATTGCATATACCAATGAGTATTATATTCTATATGCCAATGAGTATTATATTCCATATACCAATGAGTATTATATTGCTTATACCAATGAGTATTATATTCTATATGCCAATAAGTATTATATTCTATATGCCAATGAGTATTATATTCTATATGCTAATCTATTATATTACAGATACCAATGAGTATTATATTCAATATGCCAATGAGTATTATATATTCCATATGCCAATGAGTATTATATTATATATGCCAATGAGTATTATATATTCCATATGCCAATGAATATTATATATTCCATATGCCAATGAGTATTATATTCTATATGCCAATGAGTATTATATATTCCATATGCCAATGAGTATTATATTCCATATGCCAATGAGTATTATATTCCATATGCCAATGAGTATTATATTGCATATGAAATGAGTATTATATTCTATATACCAATGAGTATTATATTCCATATACCAATGAGTATTATATTCCATATACCAATGAGTATTATATTCCATATACCAATGAGTATTATATTCTATATGCCAATGAGTATTTTATTTTATATACAAATGAGTATTATAATCCATATACCAATGAGTATTATATTCTATATGCCAATGAGTATTATATTTTATATACCAATGAGTATTATATTATATATGCCAATGAGTATCATATTCTATATACCAATAAGTATTATATTCTATATACCAATGAGTATTATATTCTATATGCCAATGATTATTATATTCTATATGCCAATAAGTATTATATTCTATATGCCAATGAGTATTATATTCTTTATACAATGAGTATTATATTCTATATGCTAATGAGTATTATATTCTATATACCAATGAGTATTCTATTCTATATGCCAATGAGTATTATATTCTATATACCAATGAGTATTATATTCTATATGCCAATGAGTATTATATTCTATATACCAATAAGTATTATATTCTATATGCCAATGAGTATTATATTCTATATGTCAATGAGTATTATATTCTATATACCAATGAGTATTATATTCTATATACCAATGAGTATTATATTCTATATGCCAATGAGTATTATATTCTATATGCCAATGAGTATTACATTCTATATACCAATGAGTATTATATTCTTTATGCCAATGAGTATTATATTCTATATACCAATTAGTATTATATTCTATATGCCAATGAGTATTATATTCTATATACCAATGAGTATTATATTCTATATGCCAATGGCATATAGAATATAATACCAATTAGTATTATATTCTATATGCCAATGAGTATTATATTCTATATACCAATGAGTATTATATTCCATATGCCAATGAGTATTATATTGCACATGAAATGAGTATTATATTCTATATACCAATGAGTATTATATTCCATATACCAATGAGTATTATATTCCATATACCAATGAGTATTATATTCCATATACCAATGAGTATTATATTCTATATGCCAATGAGTATTTTATTTTATATACAAATGAGTATTATAATCCATATACCAATGAGTATTATATTCTATATGCCAATGAGTATTATATTTTATATACCAATGAGTATTATATTATATATGCCAATGAGTATCATATTCTATATACCAATAAGTATTATATTCTATATACCAATGAGTATTATATTCTATATGCCAATGATTATTATATTCTATATGCCAATAAGTATTATATTCTATATGCCAATGAGTAATATATTCTTTATACAATGAGTATTATATTCTATATGCTAATGAGTATTATATTCTATATACCAATGAGTATTCTATTCTATATGCCAATGAGTATTATATTCTATATACCAATGAGTATTATATTCTATATGCCAATGAGTATTATATTCTATATACCAATAAGTATTATATTCTATATGCCAATGAGTATTATATTCTATATGTCAATGAGTATTATATTCTATATACCAATGAGTATTATATTCTATATACCAATGAGTATTATATTCTATATGCCAATGAGTATTATATTCTATATGCCAATGAGTATTACATTCTATATACCAATGAGTATTATATTCTTTATGCCAATGAGTATTATATTCTATATACCAATTAGTATTATATTCTATATGCCAATGAGTATTATATTCTATATACCAATGAGTATTATATTCTATATGCCAATGGCATATAGAATATAATACCAATTAGTATTATATTCTATATGCCAATGAGTATTATATTCTATATACCAATGAGTATTATATTCTATATGCCAATGAGTATTATATTCTATATGCCAATGAGTAACAGAATTTATGTTTACCTGATAAATTACTTTCTCCAACGGTGTGTCCGGTCCACGGCGTCATCCTTACTTGTGGGATATTCTCTTCCCCAACAGGAAATGGCAAAGAGCCCAGCAAAGCTGGTCACATGATCCCTCCTAGGCTCCGCCTTCCCCAGTCATTCGACCGACGTAAAGGAGGAATATTTGCATAGGAGAAACCATATGATACCGTGGTGACTGTAGTTAAAGAAAATAAATTATCAGACCTGATTAAAAAAACCAGGGCGGGCCGTGGAGAAAGTAATTTATCAGGTAAACATAAATTCTGTTTTCTCCAACATAGGTGTGTCCGGTCCACGGCGTCATCCTTACTTGTGGGAACCAATACCAAAGCTTTAGGACACGGATGAAGGGAGGGAGCAAATCAGGTCACCTAGATGGAAGGCACCACGGCTTGCAAAACCTTTCTCCCAAAAATAGCCTCAGAAGAAGCAAAAGTATCAAATTTGTAAAATTTAGTAAAAGTGTGCAGTGAAGACCAAGTCGCTGCCTTACATATCTGATCAACAGAAGCCTCGTTCTTGAAGGCCCATGTGGAAGCCACAGCCCTAGTGGAATGAGCTGTGATTCTTTCAGGAGGCTGCCGTCCGGCAGTCTCGTAAGCCAATCTGATGATGCTTTTAATCCAAAAAGAGAGAGAGGTAGAAGTTGCTTTTTGACCTCTCCTTTTACCAGAATAAACAGCAAACAAGGAAGATGTTTGTCTAAAATCCTTTGTAGCATCTAAATAGAATTTTAGAGCACGAACAACATCCAAATTGTGCAACAAACGTTCCTTCTTTGAAACTGGATTCGGACACAAAGAAGGCACGACTATCTCCTGGTTAATGTTTTTGTTAGAAACAACTTTCGGAAGAAAACCAGGTTTAGTACGTAAAACTACCTTATCTGCATGGAACACCAGATAAGGAGGAGAACACTGCAGAGCAGATAATTCTGAAACTCTTCTAGCAGAAGAAATTGCAACCAAAAACAAAACTTTCCAAGATAATAACTTAATATCAACGGAATGTAAGGGTTCAAACGGAACCCCCTGAAGAACTGAAAGAACTAAATTGAGACTCCAAGGAGGAGTCAAAGGTTTGTAAACAGGCTTGATTCTAACCAGAGCCTGAACAAAGGCTTGAACATCTGGCACAGCTGCCAGCTTTTTGTGAAGTAACACAGACAAGGCAGAAATCTGTCCCTTCAAGGAACTTGCAGATAATCCTTTCTCCAAACCTTCTTGAAGAAAGGATAGAATCTTAGGAATTTTTACCTTGTCCCAAGGGAATCCTTTAGATTCACACCAACAGATATATTTTTTCCATATTTTGTGGTAAATTTTTCTAGTTACAGGCTTTCTGGCCTGAACAAGAGTATCAATGACAGAATCTGAGAACCCTCGCTTTGATAAGATCAAGCGTTCAATCTCCAAGCAGTCAGTTGGAGTGAGACCAGATTCGGATGTTCGAACGGACCTTGAACAAGAAGGTCTCGTCTCAAAGGTAGCTTCCATGGTGGAGCCGATGACATATTCACCAGGTCTGCATACCAAGTCCTGCGTGGCCACGCAGGAGCTATCAAGATCACCGATGCCCTCTCCTGATTGATCCTGGCTACCAGCCTGGGGATGAGAGGAAACGGCGGGAATACATAAGCTAGTTTGAAGGTCCAAGGTGCTACTAGTGCATCTACTAGAGTCGCCTTGGGATCCCTGGATCTGGACCCGTAGCAAGGAACCTTGAAGTTCTGACGAGAGGCCATCAGATCCATGTCTGGAATGCCCCACAATTGAGTAATTTGGGCAAAGATTTCCGGATGGAGTTCCCACTCCCCCGGATGAAATGTCTGACGACTCAGAAAATCCGCTTCCCAATTTTCCACTCCTGGGATGTGGATTGCAGACAAGTGGCAGGAGTGAGTCTCCGCCCATTGAATGATTTTGGTCACTTCTTCCATCGCCAGGGAACTCCTTGTTCCCCCCTGATGGTTGATGTACGCAACAGTCGTCATGTTGTCTGATTGAAACCGTATGAACTTGGCCTTTGCTAGCTGAGGCCAAGCCTTGAGAGCATTGAATATCGCTCTCAGTTCCAGAATATTTATCGGGAGAAGAGATTCTTCCCGAGACCAAAGACCCTGAGCTTTCAGGGGTCCCCAGACCGCGCCCCAGCCCACCAGACTGGCGTCGGTCGTGACAATGACCCACTCTGGTCTGCGGAAGCTCATCCCCTGTGACAGGTTGTCCAGGGACAGCCACCAATGGAGTGAATCTCTGGTCCTCTGATCTACTTGTATCGTCGGAGACAAGTCTGTATAGTCCCCATTCCACTGACTGAGCATGCACAGTTGTAATGGTCTTAGATGAATTCGCGCAAAAGGAACTATGTCCATTGCCGCTACCATCAAACCTATTACTTCCATGCACTGCGCTATGGAAGGAAGAGGAACAGAATGAAGTATTTGACAAGAGTTTAGAAGTTTTGATTTTCTGGCCTCTGTCAGAAAAATCCTCATTTCTAAGGAGTCTATTATTGTTCCCAAGAAGGGAACCCTTGTTGACGGAGATAGAGAACTTTTTTCTACGTTCACTTTCCACCCGTGAGACCTGAGAAAGGCCAGGACAATGTCCGTGTGAGCCTTTGCTTGAGGAAGGGACGACGCTTGAATCAGAATGTCGTCCAAGTAAGGTACTACTGCAATGCCCCTTGGTCTTAGCACCGCTAGAAGGGACCCTAGTACCTTTGTGAAAATTCTTGGAGCAGTGGCTAATCCGAACGGAAGTGCCACAAACTGGTAATGCTTGTCCAGGAATGCGAACCTTAGGAACCGATGATGTTCCTTGTGGATAGGAATATGTAGATACGCATCCTTTAAATCCACCGTGGTCATGAATTGACCTTCCTGGATGGAAGGAAGAATTGTTCGAATGGTTTCCATTTTGAACGATGGAACCTTGAGAAACTTGTTTAGGATCTTGAGATCTAAGATTGGTCTGAATGTTCCCTCTTTTTTGGGAACTACGAACAGATTGGAGTAGAACCCCATCCCTTGTTCTCCTAATGGAACAGGATGAATCACTCCCATTTTTAACAGGTCTTCTACACAATGTAAGAATGCCTGTTTTTTTATGTGGTCTGAAGACAATTGAGACCTGTGGAACCTCCCCCTTGGGGGAAGCCCCTTGAATTCCAGAAGATAACCTTGGGAGACTATTTCTAGTGCCCAAGGATCGAGAACATCTCTTGCCCAAGCCTGAGCGAAGAGAGAGAGTCTGCCCCCCACCAGATCCGGTCCCGGATCGGGAGCCAACATCTCATGCTGTCTTGGTAGCAGTGGCAGGTTTCTTGGCCTGCTTTCCTTTGTTCCAGCCTTGCATTGGTCTCCAGGCTGGCTTGGCTAGAGAAGTATTACCCTCTTGCTTAGAGGACGTAGCACTTGGGGCTGGTCCGTTTCTGCGAAAGGGACGAAAATTAGGTTTATTTTTGGCCTTGAAAGACCTATCCTGAGGAAGGGCGTGGCCCTTGCCCCCAGTGATATCAGAGATAATCTCTTTCAAGTCAGGGCCAAACAGCGTTTTCCCCTTGAAAGGAATGTTAAGCAATTTGTTCTTGGAAGACGCATCCGCTGACCAAGATTTTAGCCAAAGCGCTCTGCGCGCCACAATAGCAAAACCAGAATTTTTCGCCGCTAACCTAGCCAATTGCAAAGTGGCGTCTAGGGTGAAAGAATTAGCCAATTTGAGAGCATGAATTCTGTCCATAATCTCCTCATAAGAAGAAGAATTATTATTGAGCGCCTTTTCTAGTTCATCGAACCAGAAACACGCTGCTGTAGTGACAGGAACAATGCATGAAATTGGTTGTAGAAGGTAACCTTGCTGAACAAACATCTTTTTAAGCAAACCTTCTAATTTTTTATCCATAGGATCTTTGAAAGCACAACTATCTTCTATGGGTATAGTGGTGCGTTTGTTTAGAGTAGAAACCGCCCCCTCGACCTTGGGGACTGTCTGCCATAAGTCCTTTCTGGGGTCGACCATAGGAAACAATTTTTTAAATATGGGGGGAGGGACGAAAGGTATACCGGGCCTTTCCCATTCTTTATTTACAATGTCCGCCACCCGCTTGGGTATAGGAAAAGCTTCGGGGGGCCCCGGGACCTCTAGGAACTTGTCCATTTTACATAGTTTCTCTGGAATGACCAAATTCTCACAATCATCCAGAGTAGATAACACCTCCTTAAGCAGAGCGCGGAGATGTTCCAATTTAAATTTAAATGTAATCACATCAGGTTCAGCTTGTTGAGAAATTTTCCCTGAATCTGAAATTTCTCCCTCAGACAAAACCTCCCTGGCCCCCTCAGACTGGTGTAGGGGCACTTCAGAACCAATATCATCAGCGTCCTCATGCTCTTCAGTATTTTCTAAAACAGAGCAGTCGCGCTTTCGCTTATAAGTGGGCATTTTGGCTAAAATGTTTTTGATAGAATTATCCATTACAGCCGTTAATTGTTGCATAGTAAGGAGTATTGGCGCACTAGATGTACTAGGGGCCTCCTGTGTGGGCAAGACTGGTGTAGACGAAGGAGGGGATGATGCAGTACCATGCTTACTCCCCTCACTTGAGGAATCATCTTGGGCATCATTTTCTCTAAATTTTGTGTCACATAAATCACATCTATTTAAATGAGAAGGAACCTTGGCTTCCCCACATTCAGAACACAGTCTATCTGGTAGTTCAGACATGTTAAACAGGCATAAACTTGATAACAAAGTACAAAAAACGTTTTAAAATAAACCGTTACTGTCACTTTAAATTTTAAACTGAACACACTTTATTACTGCAATTGTGAAAAAGTATGAAGGAATTGTTCAAAATTCACCAAAATTTCACCACAGTGTCTTAAAGCCTTAAAAGTATTGCACACCAAATTTGGAAGCTTTAACCCCTAAAATAACGGAACCGGAGCCGTTTTTATATTTAACCCCTTTACAGTCCCTGGTATCTGCTTTGCTGAGACCCAACCAAGCCCAAAGTGGAATACGATACCAAATGACGCCTTCAGAAAGTCTTTTCTATGTATCAGAGCATCTGCATGTCATGCTTCCCAAAAACAAGTGCGCAATAGAGGCGCGAAAATGAGACTCTGCCTATGATTAGGGAAAGCCCCTAGAGAATAAGGTGTCCAATACAGTGCCTGCCGGTTATTTTTACATAATTCCCAAGATTAAAATAATTCCTCAAGGCTATGGAGTATAAAATATGCTTATATATAAATCGATTTAGCCCAGAAAATGTCTACAGTCTTAAAAGCCCTTGTGAAGCCCTTTTTTTCTTTCTGTAATAAAAATGGCTTACCGGATCCCATAGGGAAAATGACAGCTTCCAGCATTACATCGTCTTGTTAGAATGTGTCATACCTCAAGCAGCAAAAGTCTGCTCACTGTTCCCCCAACTGAAGTTAATTCCTCTCAACAGTCCTGTGTGGAAACAGCCATCGATTTTAGTAACGGTTGCTAAAATCATTTTCCTCTTACAAACAGAAATCTTCATCTCTTTTCTGTTTCAGAGTAAATAGTACATACCAGCACTATTTTAAAATAACAAACTCTTGATTGAATAATAAAAACTACAGTTAAACACTAAAAAACTCTAAGCCATCTCCGTGGAGATGTTGCCTGTACAACGGCAAAGAGAATGACTGGGGAAGGCGGAGCCTAGGAGGGATCATGTGACCAGCTTTGCTGGGCTCTTTGCCATTTCCTGTTGGGGAAGAGAATATCCCACAAGTAAGGATGACGCCGTGGACCGGACACACCTATGTTGGAGAAATTATATTCTATATACCAATGAGTATTTTATTCTATATACCAATGAGTAATATACCAATGATTATTATATTCTATATACCAATGAGTATTATATTCTATATACCAATGAGTAATATACCAATGATTATTATATTCTATATACCAATGAGTATTATATTCTATATACCAATGAGTAATATACCAATGAGTATTATATTCTATATACCAATGAGTATTATATTCTATATACCAATGAGTAATATACCAATGATTATTATATTCTATATACCAATGAGTATTATATTCCATATACCAATGAGTATTATATTCTATATACCAATGAGTATTATATTCTATATGCCAATAAGTATTATATTCCATATACCAATGAGTATTATATTCTATATACCAATGAGTATTCTATATGCCAATGAGTATTATATTCTATATACCAATGAGTATTATATATGCCAATGAGTATTATATTCTATATAGCAATGAGTATTATATTCTATATACCAATGAGTATTATATTCTATATACCAATGAGTAATATATTCTATACAGGGCCGCCACTAGAAATTTTGGGGCCCCTGACTTAACCATTGATCACCCCCCCCCCCCCTCCTTTGACATATGCAATTTTTTACCAAGTGACTAAAACGTATATGCACTTTATTCTTAAGTGTCTTTTTAAACTTGGAAATGTTGTAAAGGTAGTAACATACAAACACACAGACACACTCATACACTGAAACACACACACACACTCACACATAAGGATTCACATATAGACATTCTAGCAGACGCGCAAAGGAACACACTCAGACACAGACACCCAAACAGACACTCAGCACTTGTTTACATTGACCTGACAAGTAATGAGGTAAACTATAATTTTGTAAAAAAAAGGAGATTTAGAAAACAAAATATGGTGTTCTGATTATCTTTTTTTAAAGGAAGATGCCAACTAAATGATGACAACAGC